>NW_018127968.1:1670167-1693668 GCF_001952655.1 Monopterus albus | reverse complement strand
TTTCACTGCCTTCCTTTTCAGAGGGGCAATGGTATAAGTGTATTACGCAGGAAGGCTGCAGTACTATCAACAAGATTATTGATTTGTGTGGGAGTAAAGTTAAGGTGGCCTCCTTCCACTGTGTTGGCAAACGGCACTGAAGTAGATAAATTATTTCCTTAAACTTGGTAACAGCATTGCCAGATGGACATCTGCTGTAGTGGAATTGTTTCCCACATAGAGTATCATCTATTAATGGAAATTCAAAAGTTATTAGAAAATGGTCAGACAGAAGAGGGTTATGGGGAAAAACTATTAAGTGTTCAGTTTCGATGCCATATGTCAGAACAAGATCAAGAGTGTGATTAAAACAGTGAGTGGGTTTATTTACAGTTTGAGAGAAGCCAACTGAGTCTAATAATGAACAGAATGCATTGTTGAGGCTGTCATTGTCGGCATCTACATGAATATTAAAGTCGCCTACTATGATTATTTTATCTGTACTAAGCACTAAATCAGACAGAAAGTCTGAGAATTCACTTAAAAACTCTGAATAAGGAGCAGGTGGACGGTATACAATAACAAATAGAACAGGCTTTTGAGTTTTCCAGTTTGGGTGTGAGAGACTCAGGGTGAGACTTTCAAATGAGTTATAACTATGTTTAGGTCTAGGGTTGAGTCAAAGATCGCTGCCACACCTCCACCTCGGCCTGTGTTTCGAGGAATGTGACAGTTACTGTGACTAGGTGGAGTGGATTCATTTAGGCTGACATATTAAGGCCCCATGGGGGCCTTAATATCACACTCTTGATCTTGTTTAAGGCCCCATGGGGGAGAGCACTCCACCGTTGATTTTGCCTTTATTGCCAGTGCACACACGAACACACACCTATAACCCATTACCCTCTGCAGTCCCCTGAAGTCACTTTGCCCAAGTCTCACCCAGGCTCCCTTGGGACCAAGACTTGTGAAAGTCAAAGTGTGAGTTAATTTCCCCAAACAGCAGGATGTGTGTGTGTGTGTGTGTGTGTGTGTGTGTGTGTGTACATTTGGATGTGCATCCCCTTACACACATGCTGCTCTTGCACACTACTACCACATACGCTCAGTTATTGACGGAGCCAAAGAGGTCAAAGAGAACAGTCTACATCAGGTGTTAAGGGTTGTAGACGAAAATAAATGTGTTGCTATGGATATGGAAGAAGAGACATAACTGCTGAGCCAGCAGTAAGATCAGCTTTTTGTGCTGTTTGTTCTCTTTGAGCCTCTGGTCATTTCTTTTTTCCCCCCCCAATCTCTGTGTGAAGTTCTCAGAAAAAGACAATTTGCCAAAATGTAGTAAAGTAAAATGCTTGCTCAGTACCTAGGCATGTTTTATCTCACCTATTTAGTGCTGAATTAATTACTGGCTCAAGTGCTGAGCTGGTTTTGTTCTTTTTCTGCAAAGAAGAAATGTTGAGCCTGTCAGCACAGTCCCACACTTGCAGTGTTTTACATCAGCTGTTGCAGAAATGGCTCACCATTTGTTGCCCCATTCACAGACGGCAGTGTGAGGACCCAAGCATGCAAACAAAAGAGGTGCATCAAAATGATGGGTGTAAGAAAATATCTATGCACTTGAGTATCATGATATTGCACTGTGCGATACTGTGGCCCTATGATGGACTGGCGACCTGTCCAGGGTGTAAACCACGTCTCGCCCAATGTCAGCTGGGATTGGCTCGAGTCCCCTGCGACCCGATTCAAAAGTAAGCGGTATAGATAATGGATGGATGGATGGATGGATGGATACGCTATCGATTCTCAAAAACATAGTACCGATTTTTCATTAATAGTTCACATGCCAAGTAGTGCTATGTTGTTGGATGTTACAGGGACTGTGACAAATGCAAATGCAGATCCCTGTTCTGAATGCATAAAAAAAGAAACTTTTACAGGAGATTTTAAGCATATGGTGGGGTGTTGCTTAGTTTAGGAAAGTTTTTCTAAAATTAAATAGAATCACAATATATCACCTTGTTTGCAATATTGCAGTAGATTGAATCATAACCCCCGTATCACGATATGTATCGTATCACCAGATTCTTGCCAATACACAGCCCTAGTAAAAATGTATTTTTGACTGAATGACTGGACCGGAATGCATCTGTGGTTATTCAGAAAAGGATGAGATTGTCATCAGGAATGTATGTATCTCAGTGAGTCAGACATGATGCTTGTGTTTTTACAGTAAGTTGTTTTGTTTTGTTTTTTTATCAATTCAGATTCAGTTTCATGTGATCGCTTCTGGTTTATATCCAGTCATCCTCCGGATTGTTGTGTTTGAGCAAGAAAATAAAGCAAAATACAGATTGTTCATTGTTTGCTGCAGATTTATACTGCAATAAACAATGTGTCACACATGGCAGGGTATTAGAGTAAAAGAGTAAAGTGTGATATAGTGGAGTGCATCAGTTATTCCTGATGTTACACTCATAAAGGATGTGATTATGATTCAGGTTATTCCAGGTCTTTAGTGGCATTACAACAGCTGACACTGCACAGTGCTTGGAGTTCTATAGGGACTGTTCTTGGTACAGCTGCCAAGAAGGTTAGGTTTTTAGCCCTGTTTGTTTGTTGGATATCTCAGAACTGTGTCAGGTTTCAAAGTTTAATGGAATGTTAGTCATGGTGCAAAGACAGGATATTTTCTCTATTCTCCCATGAAGCACTGCCCCAGCTTGTAAGACAGAACTGTGGCACATGTATGGAATGATCATTTGATGTATTCTTTTGTATACTGCTGCATAAATTCAATCAAGTGGTTTTAAAACAAACAAACAAATACATTTTTGTAAACAAAAAAGTATTAACATTAAAAATCATCAAGTTATGTAACCTTGGTGGAGGTCTGAACCCTAAGGGCTTCCTAGTTTGTGTAAATATTTCTGTGCTCACAGGAAAAAACACTTTTTGTTTTAGCTGTCTTTGTGCCATATGTCATCTCTACACATTTTCTGCCAAATCAAGGCCTTAGACAAATAAGAAACTGACAGAGCAATATAGATGTAATATTTATACAGTGATGGTCTCGATTTTCCACAGTACAGCAGGTGTCAAAGCTTATTTTAGAATGATGTACTGAGGTATATGCATTTAGGTGCCTCATGATTGAACTAAAGCTCAAGGCTTCACAATACTTGTGAAGAAACATGTTTGTTACTGAGGCTTCTGCATTGATTTACATTGATTTAATAGCAGGAAACTATTCAAGACTGCAAAAAAACAGAGGCTTTAAAATGTTATGAAATCGGTATCTAGCCATGACAGTGGTGGATGACTTACTGATATATTGTGGAGTGTTTTGTATTTTGAGTGGTGGGTGTTACGCATTATGTATTAGTCTCTCTTTGACATTGTACTGACAAACGTAAGGCTGTGTTTGGTATTTATGAAGCTTATTTATTTATCTTTTCATTCATCTGTCAAGGATCAGTTTTTACAATGGGATTCATTTTTGACTGTGCTGAAAGCGGTAATCTTCTCATGTTTTGTTCATTTAAAACAATCAAGAACCCTACAGAGCTCCTCTGGTGACATTAGGGAGAAGATACAGTGGCCAGATTTGTGCTTTAGTGGAGTTTTTCAAATATTGTGGTCTACTTTTTAAAGAGATAAGACTTTAATGGTGGCTACTAAGTGGTTGGTTTTGCATTTATGTGTCTGGTTTGTTTGCTCATCTGTGTTAAAATGTAGTGCACAGCCATGTCCTGACTGTTTCTGTGAGATGTAACCAAGATCCTAAATTAGTATAGCCATCGTTCGGCAGTATTTACAAATTACTCAGTGTTTGACAGTTTCTTTTCCGCCTCTGTCATTTCTTATAACAGGAAAACTGAAATGCTGCCACGCAGCAGCTCTAAAAGTCGACGATAGAGCATCGCTATGTCAGTTTCAGATTCTACGACCTGAATAGAGTTATAGTAGTGAAATATCCATATGTAGATACTGTCAGAGTCCCATGATATGTTTCTATCACAAAATTCCAAGTATTGTCGAATCCCTACACACCACCATGATGGGATACTAGAGCTCAGCCAATCAGTTTGTTTCAAGCTTCTAACAGGCAGCCAATACACTACTGATCATTTATCAGAACTGTATTGAAGCCTAATGAAGCATATCTATCCGAGGGTAACACACAGTTTCTTTATCAGATTGTTAACACTATAGGATTGACAATTGTGTTTTCATAAATTACATAATTATATGATCATCAAGGGAAACTGTCAGTTCAGCTGTGAGACGTATTTGTGATGTGGTGGAAATTGGTTTACTCTGCTTGTCTGGTTTCCATCAAAGCAGAGCGTCATAATGACTGCAACCCTTTATCTTCTGCCTTACCTGTATTTACCTGGTGATGCTGTGGTGACGCCCGAGGTTGTCATGGCAACGTACTGCAGCAATGACGCCACCTGCTTTCATCTACCAGAGCGAGACATTGCTTTGCCCTGTCATTGCCATGTTTCTGTGTGTGAGGATTAAGCAGTGGATCCAAAAAGGAAACAGCCTGTTATCAATCCTGTAATGATCCTGTATCTTTTGTGTCATAGTGAACTAAGAACACACACATACATAGTCACAAACTCATCCTTGTCTTTGTCATTTACAGTACCAGGTCTCTACATAGACTTGGCTTCATTTCCTGGAGAATTCACTAACGTTAACCGCACCTGAACCTTACTTTAACCTTAAACCACCCTGTTTTTGTAGATATCAGTGATTTCCTTTGTAGGGGCCAGCATCCAGTCTCCATGAGTCGAAGTTTGTCAAAAACTTTAAAGAAGCAAATTTACCCTGAATGTTCACACTTTCCAAAAATCCTCACCCTCAGCATTAGAACCTCACGCTGGTCCTCACAAGCATAGAAATATAAAAGCACACAGACTGTCCTGCCGTCATCACATTTCCTGCTCTACAACTCAGTTCATAGATAATCTTTATATCATCCACACCTTTATAGTAACACAGTGTGAGTTTTCTGTGGTTCCTTTTACACAAACACACACTTGCATACACACACACTCGCATCCAGAAGTGCATGCACATTCATTCACTTTCATTAGAGTTATAAACTGCCGATCTCTGGCAGTAAACAAGCTCTCAGTCATTACCTCCACGTTACCCCCTCACTTCATAAATACTGAACAAAGGCCTGACACATACTGTAAATGTACACACACACACATACATGCACACACACACTCAGAGCTTCTCAAGTCTGACATTATCTCTTTGGACACATTTCTCTCTCTGTGTGTGTGTGTGTGTGTGTGTGTGTGTGTGTGTGCAGAATGTGTGTTTGTGAAAGAGCTCTCAGTGCAGATTGTTAAGTGAACACAAGCAAATACATCTTTGCTCTGTTGCTCTTTATTCATTCTTTATCATCTTCCTCTTGCCTTTTCTCTGAGGTTCATGTGAAGAGAAGTTGATTAAATTCAGTTTTACCACATAATGAAGCTTCCCTCACACACACATGCACACACTAGGAATAGTTAAAGCTAGATGACTCGTTTCTTTTCCTCCTGGGATGTCTTGGGAATCATGCTGTTTTGTAATTTGTGTGTGTATGCAGTTTTCATGCTTTTATGTGTGTTTACCAGTTATATTTTTCTCGAGCAGACACAAGGCACAATTTGAATGAAGCTACCCACAGCCAGTATTCTGAATCTTGTTTTTTTAGACCGTTTTTATGCCAAGATGTTAATGTTTCCTCTGAATTTTATTTTTGTCAGATTAAAGCCTTTGGATTTATTTTTTTTTACACTCCTTTGAAATACAGAGTTGTACAAAAATACAGCATAAGAAAAACAATCGAATCTAATTTTAAATAGATCCACTGGCAGCTATAGCACTTTATGCTACAAACAGAAGTGATTGGCAACAGCTTGGCTAGGCGGAATATGATTTTCAATAAAAGTGGTTTTGTACTGAAACTGTAGATGGTTGCATGTGCATCTGTGCAGTGCTAGTGGTGGAAACACACCAAATAAGTACTGGAGATAGTCCTGGTGGTGTTGATTCAGAATCAAAATACAGCTTTGTTTAACATGTTAATGATATGGTGTAATGATCCTGTAAAGGCAAAACGAGTGAAACCCCTTTCACAAGTCAAATTTGTGCCACTATCTAACCAGCTAGTGTGTCTCCAGTGTGTGTGTGTGTGTGTGTGTGTGTGTGTGTGTTTTAACATAGCAGTCTGGGTGATCTCACATCAGTCTCCTGACAGGGACATGGACAGTCTTAGATTGATGGATGGAGGCAGGGTGGTGGTTATAGGCTGGGAGATGGTGTAATGAGTTTGTGTGTGTGTGTGTGTGTGTGTGTGGGTGGGTGGGTGTATATGGTGTTTAGTTTGAGGGGTGAGTGTGTAATGGGTGTTGCAGCCTAAACAAGCTTTGGAGCTTGACTGCTATTCCCATGGGTGTATGGGTGGAATCCTATCAATCCCATCCCCCAGTCACACAAATACACACATGGACACATACACACTTTAGGTTAAGGGTTAACCCCCTCATTCCTGGTCCTATTGTTACTATGGAGATTAGGGTGAGATGTCACAAGCCATAGGTCAAGCCAGTACATTTCTGACAGAGGATCGGTGCCTTATTTTAAGGTTGCAATTAAAACATGGCATTTGATTTGATTGTAGTTTTACTTTATTTCCAACAGGCACACAGGTAGTTGACGGTGACACTGCTGCTACATGTAGTCACAACATGTAGTGATTCACTGGGTAATGTATAGACCAGTAGTTCAATAAAATCCTTGGTTCGGTTCAGACCTCTGTTTTTGAGCCATGGTTCAGTTCATACTAGAGAATGGAATGGGCTATATATTTCTGTCCTAACCTGAGAGTGTGGTGGACGAACCAGACTTGAATCTGACAAGCATATTGTATTCTATGTCAGAATCCAAGCCAAGCTCGATGCAGTTGAGTGTGTGCTGTTTTATGGTGTGGTCCTCTAATATCATGGATGGAGTTGTCATGCACTTAACTGGCTCACCATTTAAATTTTTAAAAGGCCTAGCACTTTAAGTTAGACTGAAGGAGAAGCATGGATTCATTTACATGTGAAATATTCATAAGTGCAATTACACCTGTTTGACCTATGTGGCTGAAGCCAAGCATGATTTCTAAATTTCTGTCTGATCCTGACCCGAACCCTTAGGTACCAAGCTCCTGTCTCAGAATGAACATACTAACAAGTGTCATCCTCTGTTGACAGGTCAGAGAGGTGAGATTTCTATGAGACGTGTATAAACCGAGCTGCTTCTATATTAAAGCACTAGAATATACGTCCACCTCATTTTTTTGAGTTTTAGGTCACGTCTAAAATGATAATTCACCGTTGTAACATTGTAGATAAGTTAGAAAATAAGGAAAAGCATGCCATGGGCTCTTTAATGGTGATACAGGTAAGAACAGTGGAAGCAGGTGGACAGAACAGGTCCATCTGCTAGAACTGCAAACCAAGACCATGGCTGTTTGGATGTAGTTTCAGTACCATATACACCTAGTATGGAGTGCTGAGACTCAAGGGCTCATTGCTGTGAGTTTTCACAGTCTGGTCACTTGCTGTCACCACAACTGGACTTATGAGAGACAGACAACATTAGCTAGACCCTATCATTTGTATGATATAGGACGAGCACAACACTGAGCATATGGGAGCTTGACAGTGGCTTAAATAGCAACAAAATTTGCGGGAACCAGTGTTCAGTATCTTAGCCATCCTGGAAAAGCAAAGATGTGTGCCGTGGCGTGTAAAGCAGTGACTTCGTGCTAAGTGCACCTTCTAGAATCCTGTCTGACGTGGGTGGGCGTTCATGTGCTACCTCCTAGTGGGAAAGTCACAGCTTCTGTACTGGCATCGCATTACGGGGTTTCTGGATAATGAATACAGCATTCAAACTAAACCAGTTTCTTCCTGCTGCCATCTGGCACTGTTACTGTGTAAAATTACCCCAAGCTGCTTAAAACAATCTTCTGCAAAGTAGGAGAACTGTTACAAGTCATAGTTTGACTGTAGGTGGGTTTACTTTGCTATTAAGACTCTGCTGACTCCTCCAGCAACATGCAACATAATGTACCGTATGTGTGTGTCTTATTACAACGGGTGAAGTTCCACTGGTGATGTGCTTGAAGACTTGAAACGGTTCTGCTGGCTGAAGAGATTTGTGGAAATGCACTGTGGTTTCTCCTGGTGTCAGACAGTCCAGGTGTGTGTTTATATTCCTGTATGTTAAAATGGTTCACTTCCTGTATATCCACCTCCACCTCATCTTTCACTGAAATAGAGAGATGTTGAAATGCACCCACCACCCACTTTAGACTTGGCAGGAAACAGAGCCTTGGCTAGAGTAGAGAAGAGATCTCAGGCTACACAGCTACACATACACACTCATCTGAAGAGAATCTGGAAACATGGCAGCGAAGACAGGTCTTCCTCTTCAGCGACCTGCTGTTCATTCTCACGGCTCTCAACTTCAATTCATCACCAGCAGTGTTTATGAGTCTCTGTCAGATTATTCTTTTCCATTCTTTTTTGTTCCCTTTCCTCACAGGACTGATTGGCCTTTGAAACATTTCCCAAATTTTTTTTTTTTTGTAAACGTCACCATAACTTGCTCGCTCAAATGTGTTAATTAGACATTTCAACAGATTGAACATCTTACTAGGTTTAGAAAAGGGGACAAATGAAGCATCAAGACAAAGCAGCAAAGATTCTTTCACATATGAGACGTTCAAGTATTGACGGTAAGTCATGAAAAGGTAGTGTTTAATCAGATGGTAAATATGAAGGCTAATAGCTGAGTTAAAATATGCTTCATACTGTATATCGTCACAAAATATCAAGCTGATGTAACATTTCCACTAGGATTAGTGTACACTGGTACTAGTGGATTATCATAAGGACACTATAAATGTGAAACGTGCAGTACGTGCATATGAATGTTTGGGGGTCGGATACAAACATCACAGGTTATTTCAGGACACACTCTGATCCGCAGTGCAAATGTGATCAGCTTTCCTCTCTGACGTCTGTGTCCAAACATCCACTCCTGGCTCCATGTGTGCGTGAGTGCTTGTGTGTGTGTGTTTGTGTATAGCTGATCATTGTAGTATGTTAAAGGGGAAGGGAGTGGGCAAGGAAAGTTTGAAGGAAACTTACTGTATGCAGTGAATTTTTGGTTTTGTTGTATAGCGTGTGTGTGTGTGTGTGTGTGTGTGTGTGTGTGTGTGTGTGTGTGTGCACAAAGTATAAGAGGGAAAGTTTTCTGTCTCCAGGACAGGGATTATGTACAGGTAAGTAGAGAGAAGTGAGGTCAAACACCATCCTCCCTCGGGAGGGAACACTGGTACAATCAAATCTCCTCTGCTCTTAAATTTACACTCCCAGGTACTAGATATGGCTCAGCCGCTAAAACATCTCACCTATTTATTCTTGCTGTTAATCGTCATTTGAAGTAGAGATGTAGAGAAGAAGAAAGATGAGATGTATCAACAGAGATGTGTTGCCATAGCAACATGCACTGACCAGTCTGGAGCTCAAATTTCCATCACTATCATTTAAATTTATTTAGCTTCAGCAAAAAATTGTTACAGTAAGATGTTTTTTTTTTTAAGATAAGGACATTGAATTGAATTATATTGGAATGCCTGGAAAAGTTACAGTTTAAAATGCACTGTAAAGACTAATAGAGGTTGCCTGCAGTGTCCTTGGCTTCATGAACCATGTCTGAAGTAATATACAGTACAGTAATACACAAAGAGCCACAAGACAGAGAGGCCACACATCTAACACTGAGTAAAGGTTGCTTTGGATAGACTGATTTTTTTTTCTCTTTAAGAGCAAATTCACACTATACTGTTAATTCATAACTAGATTGAGCTATATTATGGTCTGCGGATATTACAACACTTTCAGTGCCCATTCATGACCAGAGTCAGCTTGGCATTTACTTTCAGGGAACCTGTAAGTGCCCGGATGTGTGAGAGTACATGCGACCTTCTCAATGGGAAACTGGCTGTTACTGCAGGTGCTTATCACATCCACCTGCTGATAACACCACATTATGTGTGATTCATAGACACGTACACAACAGTGACTACAAATTGAAGTGTAAAACATGGATAGATGTAAGCAATGCAGGCTGGTTCCGTCCATATTTGTTTAGGTACAAGGATGCGAGAATTACCGTGATCCCTTTAGATTTACAGGCTCATCTACTGCCAGAACTTCCAGCTGTTACTGACTCAGACTGATTTACAGGCTCATCTACTGCCAGAACCTCCAGCTGTTACCAACTCAGACATTATGTGTGTTCTGTTTCCTGCCAAGGGCTAAAAATCTGCACAAGTTGGTGGAAACAGTCATTACCCAGTCTTAGAAGGTTTCGTTCAGTCGTTAAATGTGTGCCCACCTGACAGAAATGACCAAACCACAAAAAAACAAATGTCCCTGCATGTATGAGCACATCTATTGATTGGATTTATCTGTTTATGGGAATGTGTGCGTTTGTGTGTGACTGACTGAATTGTCTGTTCTGCGTGAGTCATATGCAAGCATGCGTGTGCACGTGTGTGTGTGTGTGTGATGAAACTTCAGGTCTATCGTTTCCACTCCACACCTCATTTCCAGAAGACAGACAAAGATGTTGTGGTAATTTTTCTGCTGTAAAGCCACACTGGAATCAATCACACACAATTTTCTCCTCTCCATCATTTATCTTTCTCCATTTTTTCCACTTTTGTCCCACAGCCTAGCAACAAGAGTGACATAGTGGCCAAAAGCTCATTATTGTATGTCTATACCTAAAGGATTCATTTGTCATGACAGTGCTGCCATAGAGTCGACTGGTATTGTTATACATAGTATTCTAAAACCCTGATGACACACCATGACATTTGAGCAACTAGAGATGATAATGATGCAATGATAAAACAGAATCGTATTAAAGATCCTGTGTGTACCATCGTATACCCTGAAAATGGTGAGGGCTGCGCTTCCAGAAAGCAGCACTGTTCAGAATTCATTTTGCTTTTAAGAAGATTGCACATTTCTCAGGTGGTCCAAAATGAATGACTTACTACTCAAAGCTAAAGCAAATTACAAATCTATATACCAGCAACAAACATCTAACAAGAGAAGGTGACATTTCTGCCAGTGCTTTGACAATGTGTCAGTTTATTGCCTCACAGTAAAATGGTTTTGGGTTTGAGCCCTGGCCGACCCGGTGCCTTTCTATGTGGAGTTTACGTGTTCTCTCTGTGCTTGCGTGGGTTCTGTCTGGGTACTTGCAGGTGTGCTAAAACTGTTTTTCCTCATCATCAGATTACTGAAATGAACTATCAACAAACTTTATTTTGGTTCAGGAACGTTTAACTGAAGCTGTCAGTAGTTCCTCCTGTTAAAGCTGCCAAAGATTTGTGTGTAATGATGTGTTTGCCTTATCAGTCTGATTCACAGCGAGCTGCATCAGAGAAAACTGTCCGATCGGAAAGAAATAATCTCTGCTCACGAGAAGCGATAGGCCTAAGTAAAAAGTTACTCGACTGTAAATTGAGCGATCATTGTAGAACCCATGAAACTGTCAATTTAAAAGAATCCATTGACCCAAACTGTATTTACTCGAGCTTTCGGAAAAGAAATTGTTCAGTCTATCCCTTGTTATAAATGTAATTTGATACAGACCATCCTGACCTGGAAAGTGCTGTCATGGCCTAGTTCCACCAGCATGTCTGTCTCAGGCAATCGAGACTAAAAGTAGGCTGAAACTCAGTGCAGTACTGAACAGAAATTTTATGTGGATCATCATAGTTTCTATTTTTCAGTCTTCAAAGACACTAGTGATGATTGTGATGGCAGCATTAATCTAATGGGTGGAAATGTGCTGGAGAGCCACAGGAGAAACTGGGACAATGTCAGAGCCTGCAGCCACGGCTTTCCTTTTTCCTCTGTGAAAACATTCTTTCATACCTTAACCCCGATTCCTTCTTCATCAACACACCCTGCCTTTCTATCTCGCTCTTCTTCATGCCTCTTCTCTCTCCTGTGCCCCAGTCTTAACAATATCTCTGTTTGCTGTTCAGTGATGACAAGAAGGAAAACGGTTAAAGTAACATATGATTAATCAATGGCAGTGCTATAAGAGGAGGAAAACCTACAACTGCAGAAGCTAATTTGAGATCAGTTTTGCAAATTGAACTACAGTAACACAATCCTAAATATTCATGCATATGGCTGTGTCCTACAAAATATGATGAAATTATTACATTGTGGAACGTTTGAACACAGAACCAGATATGCCTTGGCACTGTGTGTCAGATTTGATACAATGTTCTGGTCAGTCAGCCTCAGGCTGGTGGGTAAATCAAATCTACCAGCCATCGTTTTATCAGCATCTTTGTGACGATATGAATAACCATCTTTATTTGTATTTTCAAACCTTAGAAACTCCAGAAGTGGGAAAAATGTGGCTATTGACACAATTGATAGCAAAAATGCAGGTGTATATGTACAGGTGTGTTAAGAGCAGTGTTTAATTCTTTACAGCAGTTGTCATACACAACATCTTGGAGTTTTTCCTCTCAGCTGAAGACAGTAGGTATATATGTAATTATCTAAAGTTACTAATTTGAGTGGTTCACATGGTCAGAGAATGTGATTCCCATCCACTGTGGTTACTTTGATTAAATCATGCAGCGCTAGGCTCTTGAAAAACGCACTAGACCGCATTTTTGCTTTTACATTCATTTTATTTATTGCACGGCAGTGTTATTTGTAACTGGTCATTATATGGATAGCTGTGTCAGTCATTGTTAATTGAAATCATGGTGATGTTTGGTCTTTTAATATGTGAATAAAAGAGAAATCCTCAGTTAGTGGCATCATATTTGCACCGCTCTACATTTCATCTAGCAACACTTCACACACTAGCCTTCCCTCAAGAGAAAGAGAAAGTAAATAGTCATGGGAGAGCTTTTGAACCACCGTGACTACCCAGCACCAGCGCCTAACACACACACACACACACACTGACAATGTGTGATAATGCCATGCTGTTCTCTCACCGTTTACACCTGCGGCCATGAAGAAATCGAAAGCAGTCTCACAATCACCACTGTGTCCCTTGATTCATAAAAGTCACAGCTTCTCACCAAAATCTACTGCGCACATTTCAAAGCAGCCCCTTCCTTCAGCTGCATTCCCATACAATAGCACTACTCTGACCAAAATAAGCGCTGGCACAATGCTTGCTTAATGAGCTGTAATGCATATAGTTTTGCTTTGACACAAGCTCCTCTAAAAGCGTGAGATGTTATTTTTGAAAACCTATGGCTACACAAACGTCTTGGCTGAAAATCTGCCTTTTTCTGACTTTTCCAAACTCCCTCAATAGATATTCTCAGTGTACACTTTGAAGTGTGGCTGCTGGCACAAAAAAGAAATTACAGCACTTAAGGGGGTTTAACAATAGTACCAGTCTTAGGTTCTTCCTGTCTCTTACATCGCACTAAGAAGAAGAGAGATTGTTTTGTCTCTCCAAGACCTCCAAGGCCTCTAAGGCTTGTTTTTGCTCTCTTTTTTAACTACAGGATGTTTTACTGTGGTAGTTTTACTGTGGAAGTCTAAATTTAAGCTGTGATGTACCGCCTCCATGTGGTGGTCCTCATCCTGTGTTCTGCGACAGGTGCTTTGCCTGTGTGACAGCTGATGGACAACACCTGCTGTGGCATCACTGGCTGGGGCTTAGTCAGAGGTGCAACATGCTGAAAACTTTCACCCACATGAGCAATCTCGCTGTAGTTGTGGTGTTTATGATTCAGAGAGGCATGGGTTGATGTACACTTCAAAATGACTGGTTGGAGAAAACCAAATCTATAATAGCGGCTGTCCTCTTCAAATAGTTAATGTCCACTCTTCTGTTCTCTCTGTGCATTCTCTTTCTCTTTTCCTCGCCCTCAATGCTCCTTTATATCTGCTGAATTCAGCTGCTGCAGCTTCACGTGCACAAGCATTTTCACACACTTCTTAAGACATAAAACAATGTCAGCAAGAAGGCTTTTCCTGGAGGCCAATTCTTCTGTGTATTGTATGATCTTGCCTGTATTAAAGGAAACCCTCTGCAGTCACACCTATGCAGCCACGCTCTCGCTCTCTCATCTATTGGCAGCAGCAGAAATTCAATTTTCTGCTGCTGTTGTTCGCTGTGATGTCCCTGTCCCAGATAAATCACTCACGTCTCTCGGTGCATCCATAAAGACACACACAGTAGTGCCCAGCTGATGTGGGCTTTTTAATGCTAAAACTGTTGTTTTGTTGATAGTTGCTAATAGCTGATATTTAATGTCTTCCATGTGTTTTCATGCACAAAACTAAGGGTAGTTTTTGGTAGATTTTGATTCTCACCAGTCAAAAGCATCTGAATACAGAATTTGATGTAGGGCTCAAAAGACACTGAAAATGAAACCCACACACATACAAATACTTATAGAAGATTTGGCCATTGTGGTGCCCAGTTGTAACAAATTGCCCCAAACTTAACAAATTTAAGATTTTCCTGTCCAGTGCAAACCTCTGTGGTACTGAATAATTGTATTTTATACTCACGTTATTGCTCAAATAATCACTAAGATAATAACAATTCTCTGAAGTAATTTATCAGGCACTGAGACTAAGAGTCTATAAGAGTCTGTAGCAATGCCAGCAACTCAGTGTGGCTGCACGTAAGCACAGTGCTGTGATGAGCTAAATGGCAGCGTTAGCATGCTACCGGGTGCAAAAAATTGGATGCAGATTTGTTAACATGTTCACCATCTTAGCATTTGCAAAATGTCACAAAACACAAAGTGCTGCTGAGCCTAATGGCGAATGTCATTAGCCATAAACCAAAATACCCCCCATCTGTCTAATAGTTGACGAGGAATTCCACTCAGACCACAAGTGTGAACATCATGGTCGCTATACACATGTCAGGGGCTCACCAGTCTTTGGGATCTGTTGTCCATCAA
Organism: Monopterus albus; assembly: GCF_001952655.1. NCBI lineage: Eukaryota > Metazoa > Chordata > Actinopteri > Synbranchiformes > Synbranchidae > Monopterus > Monopterus albus. The sequence goes on along the minus strand of NW_018127968.1, from coordinate 1,678,631 downwards.
TAGTGCATGCCCGTGCCAGTCTGTGCAGACTGTGGGTCTTTATTCCTGTTCTATTATATTGAACACAGTAGTATAATTGACAAGTGAGTATGAAGGTAACACCATGAAGGTGAAAGGAGATTATAGATTGTATTACTGCTGCAGTGTTTTTCTTTGATTTTGTGTTGAGGCGGTTTCTGTAATGATGTCTCTGTTGGTCTGCTCAGCAATTATTGGGACTTTCCCAGCTTATGCAGACCGGTCAGACTAAATTGTTGCTGTCATGTCATGATGATCTTGGAGTATCCAGACATGTTTATTTATTGATTGATTTAGGCCTCACAGTGTTGTGTTGAGATCTTGGTGTTTAGGGGCTAACATCTTGCGCCAGTGGTTGTCAGTCGTAATTTATTTAAAACAAACAAACAAAAAAAAAACGTTAAAGGTCATCATTTTATCACTGAAGTGCTTCTCTCCTTGCAGTGTTGGAATCCTTTTAGGATTTTCCCATCACTCTCACAGTGCATTTGTTTTTCTACAATTTATGGGTTAATGTTATTAACAGTTTCTTTTTCCATATGTGGAGAGTGTAATCAGCTTCACAGTGTAAGAGCAGATCTGCATAATCTGCCTATGATCAGGTAGAGAATTTCTGCGGACTGACATTCCTATTCAGACACACTGCATTACTATCCACAAGCTGCACATAAACTCAGAAACCACATACATTCAGAAGACAATGGTTTATGCCTAACAGGATGATATGTGGCATTTACACACACACTCACACACCGGGCTGATTGAGCAGTCTGTAACAACAGATGGCTCTGAACCCTGCAGATGTTTGTGTGTGTTTCCGTTGTCAATCGTGAATAAAGATCTCTTGTTTTTCATAACTGAATCTTATGAGTGGCGTGTGGCTCATGAGGCAGAATGACGACGCAGATGAGAGCTGCTTTTGTTTTGGTCTCCATCATGCCTTCTTGTTTTGCTTCAGAATGCACCAACAGACACAGATCCATTAGCCACTGGTGGTCCATAAATGGACTGGTGGGGCAGTCTGGTGTCCCACTGGTGGTATGCAGACATCTGTGTGTGTGTGTGTGTGTGAGAGACGTTTGGAGCCAGTCTAGTCTGTGCTTGCAGGGCTGAGCCTCCTCTGTATGTGGTATCTGAGCTGCCTGTCTCTGTGTGTGTATCTCCTTGGCTGTTTGACCTGCCATCTGAATGAGGCATTTCACAGCACTGTCTGCTGCCTCTACTGAACAAAGGAATTGTTTCATGGGATTCACTGATAATAAGAAAAATCAAGCCTCTCACCAGACGTCTGCTGTATGCTCCCATACTCCTCCAAACAACATGAAGTTAACTAAACAGATTGTTTTCACTCTATCATTGTATTAGACACTGGAACCACCAATTAGTTGGCATTTTTGCTTTAGAAAAGACTGAAACAATTATCAGATTAATTTTCTTTCACTCTACAAATCAATGAATTGACTAATTTCTCAGTGCTATTTTCATCCACTGGGGTCCATCCAACATGTCTGAAAGCTTGTAATCTTGATAAAACACCTAAATAATTTATTGATTAAATAAATATAATTGATATTGATGAAATGATTGTCAGTGGCATTGTGGTGCAATGATTAGCGCTGTTGCCTCACAGCTAGAAGGTTCTGGGTTCGAGCCCCAGCCGACCCGGTGCCTTTGTGTGGAGTCTGCATGTTTTGCCTGTGTGGGTTCTGTCCAGGTGCTCCAGTTTCCTCCCACAGTACAAAGACATGCAGTTTAAGATGACTGGTGACTCTAAACTGTCTGTAGGAGTGAATGTGTGTGTGTGTGTGTGTGTGTGGTTGTCTGTCTCTAAGTGTCAGCCCTGTGATAGACTGGCGACCTGTCCAGGGTGGACCCCGCCTCTCGCCTCATGTCAGCTGGGATCCGCTCCAGCCCTGCTGACCCTATTTAGAAATAAGCAGTTTTAGTGGAGCAGAGTAAATTGGGTTGGAGTGAAATGAAACAAAGAGGAAAAGGAAGGGCCAAGCTATACTTTATACTGATATGCCCATATTATTCTAAACTAATCCTTAAAAATCTGTTAAAATTGTATTACTAGTATCTCCAGTAAAAATTAAAGCCAGGGTAGTACAATTGGGTTCAGATTCAGTCTACTTGAATTCATTGCCATCAATTCCTGCTCACCCATATACAGTAGTTCTGTATAATCCACTAATACAGTATCATCAGTATTGCACCCACATGATCCAGTTCAGTTCAGTATAATCTGGTTCAGACCAGCTCAATCCACATAGTGAGGGTGTGAGTATGTTTTCGGTCCCAGTGGGAAACAGATCCTGTCTCTTTTTCTCTGTGTAAATGAGGTTATGATTGACCCACTAAGTAGACAGATGGAGTAAGGTCTGTGTGTATGTGTGTGTGTGGGGGGGTCTGCATGTGTCCGTCTGTACCAGCAGTAGCTTCCCCTGGCCTTGTGGTTTTGGCCAGACTATTCTCCATAATATATATGCACAATATGCAGCCTGTTGAATTATGTGTATGTGCGAGAGACATGCAGCCTGTTGAATTATGTGTATGTGTGAGAGAGAGAGTAAAATTCCTTATTGGTTCAGTGCACCTTAGACTAGCTGGACTACAGTTATAGCCACAATCTACTCCGCACACTATATTTGTGGCAGCATGTGTGAGAGGCTCAGAAGTTAAACGTTCCCCTTCCAAAGTTTGTGTTTCAGCCTGTTTCTTCAGAACAGAAGGTTGCAGTTGCTACACAGATACGCACAGGGACTAAAAGAGAGCGCAGCACATGCTATCGAGAAAGGTAGAGTGACATAGAGGTTTGGTTCAGTGACCTAAGCTCCCCTCTCTCTCTTTTCAGCTGCTCTCAGCTGTTCTGTTGTAATGATGTCAACAAGCAGCTGCAGCCTTGTAATGACGTAGTCAGTGTACCCATAGAAACATATATACTGAATACATTCACATGCACTGATCGGTGTTCTGTCTTAATGTAAATATAACTATTGGTTTTGATTTTACTCTAGTGCAGATGATCTAAAATTAGCAAGATCTGAAATGTGGCTGGGCACATTGGGTTGTGCAGCGGTTAGTGCTGTCCTCTCACAGCAAGAAGGGTCTGGGTTTGAAACACACAGCCGACCAGGGACTTTCTGTGTGGAGCATGCTCTCCCTGTGCCTGCGGGGTTTTTCACTGGGTACTACTCAGGCTTCCTCCCACAGGCCAAAGACATGCAGCTTAGGCTGACCGGCATCTTTAAATTGCCTGTAGGTGTGAGTTTGAGTGGTTGTCTGTCTCTATGTGTCAGACCTGTGATAGACTGGAGAAGCCCATCTCCGCCTCTTGCCCAATTTCGGCTAGGATAGGCTCAGCCCCCTCCCCTCCACAGGAGAAGTGATTATAGATAAAGGATGGATGAAATATGCCTGAAAATCCATGTCTGCTTAATTACAAGTTATGTTCCTGTTACAGTGCAATGCAGCTGGAAATATGGACTGCTATTGCAACTAAGATCTAGTATTTCTATTAGACCAAGGTCTAATGGAAATACAATTTGAATACTGTGTTTTCATGGCTTTTTTTATGGCTCTCAGCAGCTCTGCTAGCATGGTATGATTGAAAATTGTTTAACAGCAATAAAAAGTCAAAAGCATTTAAATGCTTCACCACAAATTTTGCAACCAAACTTTGTAATTCAGTGACAGTTTTTTTTAAACAACAAATGACATCATTACAACATTTAACTTGCATTTCTGCAGAATGGCCTTCCTCTTGCAGGAAAACTGTACAGTAGCAAAAGTGTCTCCTCTTCAATCAGTCTTTCAAATTCAGCAGCAGACAGCACTTCTATTTGTACTACACTGTTATTCACATTTGTGCAAAATATCTTTCAGTCCAACAGTACTATATACTGTATACACATATACAGCAGGAAATCTCCTCCCCATATTTTGTTAAAGTGCAGCTTAATGGCAGCTGAAAATTCTGTTTATGCTGAATAGCAGTGCTGAATTTACTCACTTCGCTCCAGTGATATATACAGAACATCACTGTTGGAAGTGATCACAGCTGCACACCCACTAGTGTCACTACTGAGTGTGGTGCAACAGACTCTGCACTTTCTTCAAGGAGGGCAGTGCGACATCTCCAGCCTTTTGTCAAGTTTGCTTTTTAACATTTTTATCAGTTAGATGAATAAATCTGGTTAAATTAATTTAATAAAATATGAAAGAATGGAAAATATTAAGTCGATGGCATGAATAAAAATAGGGGGAAAAACACAATTCTATGAGTGTTTGTATCCAGTGTCCTAAAACTAATAAGTAGAAAGAAAGCGTCACATATTTTGCTATAAATATTTATTGTTTGATCTCATTTTTGTGCCAGTCAACAACAGCATTTCAGAAAATTGCCAGAAGGTTTTGTTAAATATAATGTTCACTCACATAATGTGATTGTGGCAGCAGTCCAGTATCATCGCTTTAATCCTCTTGTTTCTTTATCATTCATGAATGGCTCTAATCTCATTTCTTTTAAATTGTGACTCCTATCAAATTATTTTTTTCTTCTTTAAAACTAATCATGTCCCTTTATTACAAACCATTATCTAGTTCTTTTCATTAACTGTGACTTTTATCACATTCCTAGTCTAATAGGGTGTTTCTAAGAAAACTGAACAACACAGAATATTACAGATCTGCAGCCTTCAGCCCTTCTATAAGGTTCATGTGTGTATCAGACACTCTGTTGTGCTTGTCTTGTATAAAAGAGCAGGAACTATCCACTGCACTGACAGTCGTTCTCACCGGAGACCGCTGAACCTCCAGGGCTACAGAGAGCTACTTAACTGTTGGAGTGGAAAATAGAGTGAGTCTTGACTAAGTATGAACATGTTGAACTGACTATAAAAATCTTAAATTGCACTGGCTCTAATGGTCAGTTTAAGTTAAATTGTAAATATATTGCACTCATCTTAATAAGATCCACATTTAGCTGCATTAGCAGTGTGACTGAGGATGTCATCCTGCCAGTCCACTGCTCCGGTCTAGACTGAGCTATCTGGACTACTACTGGGTGGACCGCCATGAAAATTTGTATAAGCAGTACTGTGCAGAGGTTTTAGGTGCCAAGTTAGAATGCTGTCAAAATCATGAATCATATTTATTTATCAAAGTGCAGCAGACAGAAAAACAGCTAAATCAAGTCAATATTTTGTGTGACCACCAGTCTTTTAAGGCATTGGTCACAGTTTGTCTGTGGATTAAAGATGTCTCAGTGTCTTCTGTCTCTCCATGTAATCCCAGACTGACTCTATGATATTGAGATCCAGACTTTTTGGGGACCAAACCATCAGTTGCAGCACTGCTTGTTCCTCTAGTGTCTGGGGAAAGTTCTTGGTGACTCATATTGTATGTTGGGACTGTGTCATTGCTGCAGAATGAACCTAGGGCCAATTGAACTGAAATGTGAGTCGCATGCGCACAAGAATAACAACAATCTCATTTGTGCGATGATCAAGTTTCACACTTCCCTCAGTTAGAGCATGTTCCTCCCAGTTTGGCTTGATCAGAAAATTCTCCACAAATGTTTAACAAAAGCGAAACCTCCTCCTTTCTCTTCTGACCTCCATCACTGTCGTCACCCTCCTCTGTGTTTACTTTTACCGATCTGTGAGAGGCGGACACTGAATGATGACATGCATATGCAAAGGAATGAGACAAAAAAATTGGATCTGATAGAGATCAGATATGAATTGCATCTAGGACTGCATATGGAAGTGGCCCAGATCTGATTTGAAAAATCCAATTTGGTTTGTTCACACATCTGTGAAAAGATCAGATCTTAATCAGTTGGAGGAAAAAAAAGATCAGTTTTTTTAAAGTAAAAATTATGGCCAGTGATTCACTGTTTTACAGACTAGACAGACAGAGAAAGAGCTGCTGACAGCTGCAAGACTCAGTGTCTCCATGAGAGAGAGAGAGAGCTAGACACATACAGACATATAGATGGAGAGAGAGAGGAGAGAAAGTATATCAGAGGATCAGATTACTTCCTGTTTCTCTCTCCATCAGTGAGGCGTTATTTGACCCACTGTGTGTACATCTGTCTGACTTGTCTCCGTATCTTTCTATCTGTGTTCAGTGTCTCTCTTGCACTCTCTCTGGCTCTCTCTCCCCTCAGTAGGCAGCTTCCCTCTATCCTTCATCTGGCCTACTTCACAGTCACATGCCCCTATACTGCATGTGTGTATTGGTGTGTGCATGTAAGAAGGATCACTTCTGACTAAGATGTTTGCCACAATAAAAAGTTTAATATCCTTTAAAGAATTATAACCTATGCCCGCGCGCACACAGATTTAATCTGCTTTTAATCATCACAGAGTCCATCGACTGTGGTTCAGTGGGTAGAGCACTCATCTCTCAATCAGAGGGTTGGAGGTTCGAATCTCAGTGCCTGCAGTCCACATGTCAAAGTGTCTTTAGGCAGGACACTGAACCCCCAAGTTGCCCCTGATGGTTAGAGCCATTGGTGTGAGTTGGTGCTGCAGGTGGCTGCCTCGGTTCTATAACGGTAACAAATTCCTTGTGTGTGTAACATACTTGGCCAAATAAAGGTGATTACTATCCTCATCTGTTTTGGGGAAATAAATTCATTATTCATTGGGGCAATTTTAAAAATGGGTGGGCACAAATATGAACACCTTATGTTATGAATAATATTGTAAAGTTGTCTTTCTTTTAGATCTGTTGGATTAGAATGAAATATATTCTAATACTTTGTTCACATTATTTCACACACCTACATTTCTTGGCTGGAAACCTAAAGAGATCAAGCTGATGTGTTTGTCTGGCATGAGGTGGGTTACAAGTGTGTGCAGATGTTTGTTCATCTTACAACAGTTTATAGTTGGTCACTAGCTCTATCCTCCTTTTACCAGATTCAAAGCAACGTATTTAGCTTTAAATTTAATACAATATAGAGAAGTAGACAGACTGATACTAACTAATGTCTGTGTGTTTGGACAAACATTTCAGTAACAGGCAGTAAATGCACACAAATGGGCTGTAAAACTGCATGCAAAATTGTAATTTCAAATGAAGGATACGGGGGAAAAAAAATCCCATTACACTCGGTCTTTCTCTTGTTCTGTGTATCTGTGAAACCAAAATCCCATGTTACTCATCGTGTTTTTTCTCTTTGTCACGTTGTTTCAGTGCAGAGAAAGACTACTTCAAGCTCCTGTTCTTGAAAAACGCAAATACTATAAATATTTGATGATCACTATATATAATTCAAATCCTTATGTGATGAATTATGCATCGACTGGAGGGATTTGATGAATATTTGTCTTTGTGACTGATAGTGGCTGGAGATGGGAAAGGGATCTGAGTGATGACCTGTGTGTTTGCACAGACACACACATAATGTGAGTGTAAGTGCTCAGTAGTCATTTCAAAGTCACAAAATTACTGTACTTACTGTATGAAACTCATGAACTACTAATTAATTATAAATATGAAGAAGTGAATTTATAATCTTATAATTACTAGTTTTGAATTAAATTTTTAAGACCATTAATTTAACGTTATTTCCTAAAATCAGGATAGCAATTGATGAGGATGTGAGTAACCCACACAAATCAATCAGATAGGAAAAAAAAAACACTTATCAACTGACAGGTGATGACAAAAGTAAGAGCCTCTACACTTCCATGATGCAGTATGCTTTATTTGGCCCAGTGTCTCTCAGTAAAGCTGCCTTTTATTGAGGCTGGTTAGTTCATTGTTTAATAAAAGTCATGGCAAAATACTCTAATAGAGATATGAGCTGACAGAGACTCACATACAGTATACAGTGAAGACATTGTAGAGGCGGCAGCTCAGACAAGCAGCTGATCACTATGGAGGACTGACTGAGATGAACACCTGAGGGTAGAAGTGCGCGTGCACCTCACAGATACACCCTGCTGTGACTTAGGGCTTATTACCAGGTCAAGGCATTTAGTTGTGATGGGTAAGGTTAGGGTAAGGGGCTGGGTAATGCAGTGTGTGTGTGTGTGTGTGTGAGCACTAGTGGCCCACCCAGTTGATGTGTCACCTGATCCAGCTTGTCCCCTGGCCCCTAAAGTCATTACATGCTGCTACCCAATCCCTTCACGTCTCCCAGTCAACTCTCCGGAGTGTCAGGCACATATGAGACAACTAGCACATAGACACCCACACAAACACAACTAGACACGAACACACACTCATACACAAGTGATTACTTGGATAGCCTCAGTTAGCTCAGGTACCAGTGATCTTTTTTAAATAGGAAAATTACTAATAGTGTAGTGGTGGTAGATTGTTATCTTCCATCCATCCATCCATCCATTTTCTCCGCTTATCCGAACCGGGTCACGGGGGCAGCAGTCTAAGCAAAGATGCCCAGACTTCCCTCTCTCCAGACACTTCC
>NW_018127968.1:1650693-1669340 GCF_001952655.1 Monopterus albus | reverse complement strand
GCCCCGGACCCCGTACTCCCGGAGCACCCCCCACAGGGCGCTGCGAGGGACACGGTCGAATGCCTTCTCCAGATCCACGCAGCACATGTGGACTGGTTGGGCAAACTCCCATGAACTCTCCGCCACCTTGAAGAGGGTATAGAGCTGGTCCAGTGTTCCACGGCCAGGACGAAAACCGCATTGTTCCTCCTGAATTCGAGGTTCGACTATCGGTCGAATTCTCCTCTCCAGTACCCTGGCATAGACTTTCTCGGGGAGGCTGAGGAGTGTGATCCCCCTATAGTTGGAACACACCCTCCGGTCCCCCTTCTTAAAAAGAGGGACCACCACCCCAGTCTGCCAGTCCAGAGGCACTGTCCCCGACCGCCATGCGACGTTGCAGAGGCGTGTCAGCCAAGACAGCCCAACAACATCCATGGACTTAAGGTACTCAGGGCAGGCGATTGTTATCTTTTCATTTATTATTTCTATAATGTTTTCTGTATGTTTAAATCACTGTGTGCTTAAATGCAGATTCAGTGGCCTAATGATTAAAACTGTCCATAGATTACACAGAAGCAGTCAAACCAACAAAGGTCGGATCAGGCCATCAAGTTGGACCAAGTGCCCTTGGTCTGGGCCGTTTGGCGCTGACGTCAGGAGAAGAAATAACAATTGCAGTACATGCCCATTGTTCTTATAAAGATCATTTTAGACATCTGAGGATTGTCAACACCATTTTAAAAAACTGTTTAGAACTAGTGAACAACAGTGCAGCGTGCCATGAGGCGAAATGATTCTGTAATCTAGTTCATCAGTTATCAGAGCAGCATCTGAAGTTCACCTCACTGCTAAAAGGCTCATGTGCTAAACTGTCAGCTCCCTCTGCACAGTCCACAGTCCTTGTTACTGACACTGTCGTTCAGCATATGTTCCTTTCTAAGTGTCAAGACTAAATCATCTGTTTATTTTTGCATAAATAATCATATTTAGAATCTTTATATTATAATCTCGAGGTCTGATCTGTGTTATACACAGAGAAAAACAGCAGAGCTGAAGAGTCTGTTCCTTTCTTGTGCGCAGAAGCACATCACACTTCATTTGCTTCTTGTCATTTATCTCATTTCTGAAACAACAAGCAAACACTTGATTAACCTTAACTGTCTCCTATGACCGGCTATAATTATTAGAGTAATTTGATATACAGTAGACAGGAGTGAACTGTGTCAGGAGGCTCATTGAAACAACTTCATTTCACTACTTCACTGTTGTTCAGAGCTGCACACATGCTCCTGCCAAGTTTGTCTAAATCCCAACTTGTGCATAGGAAGTGGTGTATACAGCTTTTAAACCACCCCACAGTTTATATAAATGAGCTCCCAGATGTACAATGTGGCAAATCTGATTGTTTTCTGTGTATATTTAGAGAAGGCTCATTACTTAAGAGCTTTTGCAGTGCATTTCTAGAGGATGATTTGGCAATCACATTTCATTTTTGGCATTCTTTTACTATATCTTCCTCCCCCAAGGACATACTGTGTAGAAAAACCTATATTTGTCCTTCTTCCTTCCTTTTACTGTTCAATGAGCTCTCCCTTCATCTGGCTGCCAAGTGAGCTCTCTAACACACACATACAGTAGACACACAGCACCCAACCCTGAATAGACTTGAGGCCAAAAGTATAGGTGTTAATAAGGAGAAGTCATCCTTTACATAGTCAGGAGAGAATAGATGTCACAGTTGAGAGAAGAGATGTGGAAAGAAAGAGATTTAGGCTAGTGAGAGAATGAGAGAGAGCACTAAACCCCCAGACTGTCCTCTTTAGGTGATAAAGCTGAAGCTATATATTCTACTCAGTTCTGTTCCCTTAGATGAACAGACATAGAAAAATCAACTGGACTTGGTTTTAGGTAGTGTTTAAGCAGAGTTCCAGCAGAGTGCACACATGGTCTGGGGTGAGGTTAGTCCTGTTGTTTAGCGTGTCATCCTTCATGAGACCATGGTCTCGTCCTGCTCCAGCTGCAGTTGTCTGACTTTCTTAGCGAAGTTCTGGGAGTTTATTATGTGGTGTTGTGTGTTTCCCACCAAAGAAGCCAGAATGGTGGCCACGTGCTTGGCTATGTTTTAAGTCACAGAGTTGATGCTGCTGGCGATGGGTCTCAGTGGGGCTCCTTCCTTGTGTATTTTGGGTAGGCCATAAAGGCAAGGGATGGCCTCCTCGGGGTATAGTCTGTAGTATAGTCGCTGGTCGATAACTCCCTCCTTTTCCAGCTTCTGTAAACGGTCTATAACCTTCTTGTAGCCACTGGTGGGGTCCCTCTTCAGTGCTTCATAGGTGGTGGTGTCACTGAGGAGGTTGGTTCCCACCTTAATTCACACCAGGACAATAGGCGTCGGTCCACATGTGACAGTTCATAGACAGGTAACGATGCTCACTAATACCAGACTATAATGACTCAGTCGTTAGGGGACATTGTTGGCTGTCGAAGGACTGAAACACCACCCAGAGGGATAAATATCTACTGCTCAACACCAGTCAGATAGAACTGATGAGCCTCTTGGATGAGAGGTGAAACGTCTTCTACCTAAAACCAAGTCCAGCTGATTTTTTTCTACGTTTTTTTTCAGCCTACTATGACCTGGATGACTGAGAATCTGCACAGACATTCTGTTCCCTCATTTTCCATTTTCACTACATTTTCTTTCAGCTTTTACATCTACAGATAAGCTGAAGGCAGTTGCAGTGTCTACAGTGTATGTGAGTGGGATGTGCATGTGTAGCAGCTAGTGAAGCGGTGGAGTCTATGATTTGATACGAAGAGTAATGTCTGGTACACCGCTCACCTCCCTTGTCCATTACGATGGATACAGATCAGGGCTGTGTGTGTGTGTGTGTGTGTGTGTGTGTGTGTGAGAGAGAAAGTAAGAGGGCTTTTCTCTGAGATGTGTGTGTTCATGTGCGTGTGTGACAAATGAGAACAAACGGGATAAATGATAGCTGACGAAGTGATTAAGTCAACAGCAAGGCTATTCAAACCAGACACCACACATGCCGTGGCTCTCTCACACACACAAGCACACTCAGCCAGCATGAACCACAGCCATCATTAGCATTTCAAAGTAACAAGGTGCAAGGAGGCACAAGACTGTGCATTTTGAAATGGAGATTTGCTCAGAGACTGGAAAAATATTGTTTACTTTTCAATAAGAGAGTAGATTTAAATTGGCCCTGATCATTTCCAATGTATCATCAATTCTGACAAACATTCTCACTCACTCACTTGATTTGACTTTATGATTTGTCAATAGTCTGGAGCTTTTGTCATACATCTGCCCATGTTTACAATATATTATTGTCAATTGTAAAGTGTCTAATATTGTAAATATCAACAGAGCCAGAATGAATATCTAAGGTAGAAACAAATTTGATGGAAATGTCGGTGGTAATCCATGTTTGCTGCATTCATACACTGTTGGAAGGGCCTACAGGTCAGCTGCAGGTTTAACAGAAATCAATACAGCACACAAACAAACAAACAAACAAAACGTTGCGAAAGCTACAACTGTGTAAATTGGAGAGCTGCCCACAGTTTGACAGTGCACCATGAAAAATGTTTATGTTCGTAGATGTTGTTTTTATATTTCAAAAAAATCCTTAGCAAATCTGACCCTGGGTGTTTTTTTAGAATTCAAATTCATCTAAGCAGTTGAAGGATACGTATTTTGTGAAGCCTTTTTATGCTGATCATTGCTTCTTTCCAGTCCATCTGAGATTTGTTTGAAGCAGCAGATGAGACCAGTCTCACTGGGTAAGTAAGAAGTGTCTCTTTTCAGACAAGCATCCATTGATGTGTAAGGGAAAAAGATGGACAGGGCAAATTAATCTTTCAGAGGATGAACTTTTTTGAAATCAACAAGATGTTCACATTACTGAAGAGATTATGTATTGAATGTAGGTGATGAGTATCTTAGCAAGCAGTGGAGTCTTTATGCTCCAGAAGTGTTTTTGAAAAAAGTCAAATATCACATTATCTCTTGACATCTCTGTCTTCGTAGGTGAAGCTCCTCCTGATAACGTGTTTCAGTTGGCTGCATTAATTACCAGATTTTCTAAGCTGAGACTTTTTCCCTGTAGTTCTAACAAGCTGTAATGAAGTGTTAAATTAACGACTGCAGGCAACCTATACAGTACGTATATGCTGACAATTAATCACACATAAGCTTCAGGGAAGAAGTGTGTCTGTATGTGAGATAGTGAGACATGCACCTTTTTCATAGCAGACGTTTTCACTTGCAGGAACAACACAGGTGCAGATAATAGTGTTATTAATAACTCTGTTTATTTAGGTGTCCCATATGTCATGACGGTGAGCCAGCAAGCACAATGCCTGAAATGAATGCAGTACTGATCAATGATTAGCTTCATCTGTGTTTGACAAATCAAAATTGAAGTGAGAACATCTTTTTGTTCTGACGCCTTTCGTTGTATGAATGTATAGAAGTGTACATGGTAAATAATGAGTATTAAAATGTTTGTATGACTGCGGACCACTGTACTAGACAGAATCAGACTTGGAAATTCACTGGGAGAAGAAACACTGGTGTTTAACAGCATCACAAGGCTGTACAAAGTGGCATGGAGCCTGTAAACGGTTGTGCTGCTGGCCATGCATTGTACAGTATTTTCCCTGACGTTCTTTAATATTTATGAGAACCTTAATGGTTGTGTATAAAAAAGTACAGTAGATTTCAGAAAATACAGATTCAGATTTAATGGAACATCCAATTGGTTGGAATTTACTGATTATTTTTTAAGGTGGGATTTTACCAATAAGCACAGCAAAGAATTATATTTGTCAGATTTTGTGGTGACAGTAGGCGCTTTTGGACGCTTTTTGGACTCCCCAAAGGGGAGCTCCCTCGAGAACCACATACCTCCAAGGGCTTCTTTCTATTTAGATTCCCACGGCCAGCGGGAACACTGAAGTGATGGAAACTGGCTGATGGTTAGCGCTTAGCCAACAAGCTTGCAATTATTAACACACGCTGGCGTTACATTGTTGTTACATTATATGTTGCTAATTTTAGGTATGTAAGAGCCACAAACCTTCTGCAGAGGCTTCTGTTGGTGGTCTGCAGCTCCCTGTGCCACTGGTGACGACTATTGAGTGATATTGTTAACATGGTTTTTAAAACATGAAAGTTGACAGTGCTGCATTGGCTCAGTGTTTGACTGGTCAGTGTACAGTTAGGTCAGCCCTGGTTCCTGTTTTGCTGGTAGAGTACCTGTCCTGTAGTAGGAGCTAAAAGGGTCCCTCAAAATGGTGTTTTAAGAACTATGCTCTTCCTCAGTTCCTGCAGTGCAGACACACAGCAATGGTGGTACTTCCTCCAACAGTTCTAAGAACTATGAAAAGTCCAAAATCACCAAATGGCAGGTTATACAACTTTCCTAGCTTAAGGTAGACTGGTGTGTGTGTGTGTGTGTGTGTGTGTGTGTGTGTGTGTGTGTGTGTGTGGTTCTCTGGTTTCTATATGTACAAATGAGTGATGCGTAAAATATATATTTTGACAATTAGCCTTATTTTTGTTCTTACATTTCTGGATTATTTGACTCTTTGTTGCAGATACCCGAATTTGTCCTTGTGCTTGTCAATCAAGAGTGGTCAACCTGGTTTACAGAGATATGATCATTGTTGCATACAATTACATTCACATTTACATAAATGAATCGTCCTGAGTTAAAATGACATCATTGTGGTTTTCCCTAATCACATAGACGCAGAAACAGTCATATACATTAATGAATAATTAGAGGTTTAAGATTTGAAGAAGTCTGGTAAACAAATGTGAAGAAACAGAGGTGATGAGGAAGAGGAGACGTGTACAGTAATGACACTGGAGTAAAAATGAAACTAATTACTATTCAGTGTCAGGACTATGTTCACTTCCTCGCTTGCACCCTCTCTCTTTTTGCTGGGTTCCCAGTGATAGAAGATTCCCAAGTCTGCTAGTAAATCCCAGTAAATGTCTCCCTCTGTGCCACTGGGGTAAACTTAACCCCCCTCTATGCTCAGTCAACATAATACCTAAGCAGCCTTCAAGCACTTAACTACAACTAATCAGGCATGTTGGGGAGATTGGAAACAGAAAAGATTAATCATTTAAATTTGGTAAAACTGTTTTGGTAGCTAATGTGTCAGTAAGTGGAAGCTTACAGCACCTTTGAAAGTGTGCAGTCAAAGCCAGGATAAGGCCAACTAAGAGAGTATTTATTATACTCGGTGTACTTGTTTACACTGTGATCACAAAAAGCACTCAGAAGGCTTTTCCACAGTCAAGTATTGCAGTGACTCAGTAGCTGAAAGTCATATCCATCATGTTGGAAGTAGAAAACATGACATAGTCAGATCTTAAGCATCAGTGTATCATCAACAAATGACTGTATGATTATTAATTGACCACACATCCTGTCATCATAGTTGCTGATTTTGGTTGTAGTTGGTTTCTTATTAAAAGTCTTTGTTTTTGTTGACAGTAAACCTGCCTCCAAGTAAAGTGAAGCTGAGAACTGAGTAAAACCAAGAAACAGGCTGCGATTGAAGAAAAAACAAACAAGCCAAAAAAAACCAAACAAACAAACAAAAAAAAAAACTATAACAAGCAAAAGGGTGAGACAAAGGAGGAAGGAAGCAAGGTACTGTAGGCAGAGGGAGACAGCATTACAGGAAGAGGGAGCAGTGTGACATGTTAAAGAGACAGAAACATGCCAGGTGGTGAAGGAAGGAGGAGCTGGATGTTAAGATAAGGATGTGCAAGGAGCAAAGAGGAAGGCAGATAGAAGAGACAGACACAGCTGTCATCACATGTTACTGTAAGCTGATTGGTCACTGCCAGCAGCTCCCCTCCAATCATCTTTACTGTCAATCTGTGTGTGTGTGTGTCTGTACACCACTGGGTGTACTGTGTGAGCGACTGACATCATGATGTAGGAATCTCCTTTTCAACAAGTATTCAATGGAGGGTCTGCAGGGAAACCTCGGCTGCTGATCTCTTTGATTTCAGTGCTTTTGCATGTGTCTACATGCTTTTGAGAGGTGTGTGTGTGTGTAAGACTAGATACGCAAAGATATGCTGTGTGTTCTCCCCGTGTCACAATGCAGTATGAGTCTTGGGTTGGCATCTTGCACCTGACAATACTAGTAGTGATAATATTAGTCCAGTGAAGCTTTTTATATTAAGATGTAACTCTAGATGTGACTTACATTATGGTAAAGTTCAATGTTCTGAATCAGGCCATGCTTATCTCTTAAGTGCTGTCTGTTCATTTCAGACCATTTCTGTCAGATGTCTAAACTGTTTAATGGATAGAAAGGTCAAATCTTTTTAACCTTTTTTGAATAGTCAGATATGTCACTATCTGTTATGTCTCGCTTTAGTCTAAACAGCAGCCGACACAGAGACATCACAGAGGAGCCTCATACCTAGGTGTGTCCTAAAGCCCCAGTCTGTGAGCAGAGTACAATATCCACAGCAGGCATCTCCAGCCTCCAACACTTAAACTGATCTCCAAACCACATCAGCTGATTAATAGGTGAATTGTTGTGTGTAACCACTTATCGATCAATATCCAGTGCTCACATTTTGTACTAAAAATATCTTAAACTTACATCAGTCATTCCACGAGAGTGTCAGACCCACAAGATGAACATCCTTCCACAAATCAGAACCTTATTTTATTGTTTACATGTGATCTGTGCAGGGAATTGATTATTGTGAAGTATTAATTTGGTGTCAGAGGAGGGCATGAGTGTTGTATCTACTGTATCGATGGTATAATATCCACATCTCAGGGTAGGGTATGTAGTAAGGGTATGACAATATCTGGAAATATCTGGAAGATTCTGAAATTCACTTTGTCTTCCTTCACCCCACCTTCATCTAAGATGGTATCTTCCAGCTTCTGATTGACTGAACACACCTGACCCAGGTAATCGGCAGTGGGCGGGGCAGGGCTAGCTGGAAAACAAGCAGGGCAGTGGCCCTCGAGCGCTGGGATCGGCCACCTTTGCTTTAGGCTCTTTATATCTCTGACTGTGATTGACACATTTAGTACTCTTAACCACCAACATGCCTCAGCCACCATCTGTCACTCAAGGCCCCCTGTTGCCACAGTAACGGGGGGCTTTGTGAAGGGAGGGTACCAATAGAAAGGGCACACCCTAGCAACCTCACCTGCTCCCTGCGTCTTTTTCTCTCATCATAGCTCATGTTCCTCTATTCTTCTAAAGTGAGGGCTGAATTTAGACTGAAAAACCTTCTCCACAAACCTTAAGCCCTGCAATAATAGTAATGTCTTCAAGAAGTCATTTCATCACACATGCATTTGAATGTTGTAGTTGTAAATAATTGAGTTGCTTCTCATACATTGCCAGTATGAGGGCAGCTACTTGAATCGCAGCGAGAGGCTTCAGAAAAGAGCAGCTTCATTATGAAAACCCAGTGGGATCTCTGGGGGCTAATGACAGAGGAAACTAACAAGATTTGTGAACCACCTCTTCCTGCTACACCTCTGACCCTGCTGACTGAACTCTGTTGTGTAGAAAGGTCAAATGTCAGTGTGAGTTTGCCAGAAACAGCGTTGACAAGGTGATAAGTCAGGGACAAGAGGTGGTTGGAAACAGAATATTGAATTAAATCAATGTCTTTCCTACTACTCCAAGTGTTTTTTTTTCTTTTTCTTAAATTATTACATTAAGGGACATAGTCAGCAGCTTATTTTCATTTCCCCCATTTCTCTTCTGCAACATGCAGCTTGTGAACAGCAATAAACTATGTCTTAAAACAGCAACATTCTGGTAGTGCAGGCAGATCTAAATGGGACAGAATGTATGCTACCAGCTGAACATTTGGACATGCTTCACAATAATTTGGATGAGTGGGTCTAAACCTTTTGACTGATAGTGTGCTTTTTCAGTTTCTATTGATTAGAAACCTAACAAATTCAGATTAGCTTAGTTTGGGAACAGACCAGAAGTATGAAATCGGCAGAGTTCACCATGAAAAAAAGAAAATGCAGAGCCTAAAACAACACAATAATAGTCCTTTAGAGCAAAGGCCATCAAAATCCCCCAAATACTGTCTTCTCAATGACAAGTTATTTAAACCTGCTGCTGACTCAGTCAAATCTTTTTGTTGGGACGACCTCCATCCATGGACCGGGAAATGATAATTCAAAAAGAAATTTTGCACACATTAGCAATGCATCAACAATACAGAATTAACCAAATGTGCATGATTCTTTGATTACTTGTGTGTGTCTAAACCTAAAATCTACCTACAACTTAAATCCAAGATAGTTACCTAACTAATTCTGCTTGTGGTGGCTTAGGCCCTCACATGGTGAAGACCAGGGCTGAGGCCTTCACCATGGCACAGTGCAAATCTGTATTTTCTGACTCCTTAAACCTTCTTTTCTTTTTTTTTTACCCATGACTCTCAAAACATATGACAGTCTGTGTGTTAACGTGTGCCATTTCATCCTATAAGGACAATCAATGTTTTCACCAAACTTAATAAAGTTTCACAAAATAACTGTCAGGATATTTCACTCTCCACCAAAACAAGAGCCCCACACTGATACAAGAAGGTGAAATATTACATATTTTATTTCTGTGAATGCTGCTGGAAAATTAATATGCATTTATAAAATGTATTTTCAGATTTCTAAAATAGTCTTTTCCTGCCTACTCAAGTAGGATCATTTGTCTTGCTTGGTACAGCCAACATTTTTTTGATCAGTTAGTATATTACAGTTGCATTTAATTTTTAGTCTGTTTAGATTTAATTTTCAGTAAATAATACTAATTCTCCTCCCCTGTTATTTTTCCCTCCCTGCCTTCCTTAATATCTTCTGCTTCAACACTTTGGACACTTGATCAGGCAAGACATCCGTGTTTTTCACAACTCCACTGGCACTGAGCATCTTGCATTTTTAACAAGCTCTGCTGTACATGTATGTTTTTTTTTTTCTCCACATAGCCACTCTTTCTCTCTCAACTCAGATGGAATGTAATCTTATGAATATGCATCCCAGAACGTTCTGCATTAAAGCCTGGTGTCACTACTCCTTCCCATCTTGCAGTCGTTTTCTCTTCTTCTGTCACTGCCTCTTCCTAAGCCACTCAGTCAGTCAAAATGCTCTCGATGCACAAGCCTGATATTAAGTCATTAAAGCACATTGTGGATGATATTCACAAAGAATACTCAGTGGGAAGATGATAGTTTATATAGCATTGTACAAAGTCTGTCTGTGTGCTTGCATTGTGTAACCAGTTATAGTTTGTTTTGACTGGTTGTCTCAGCTCCTAGAGTAGTGTTAGAGTAGAGAAAGTGTTGTTCAGTTATATAATTTGTTGTGGAAATAATCATTATGTGATACTGTCAACACATTTATTAATGCCCTTATTCTTATAGGAATATATAGTAACAAAAGACAAAAATATTTGGAAAGTGTTGACAGGATTATTGTCCTAATTATTATTGTGTAGTACAGTAATGATCATTATAAACTTTCATTTTTTTAATGCAAAGTACTGTAGATGACACTCAAAACATTGGTTGCAGGAATTAATCATTTATGCACTAATGTAGTTTGGTCTGAAAGAAACACTCCTGAGATCCGATTTGTTAGTTTAAATGCAAGATATTCAAGGTGACACAAGATAGGTACATTTAATAATATTAATCAGATCATATAATTAAAAAAATGTGGTGTTCAGTTAGCAGCAATACTGATGTACTGTTTTAATTGACTACCTTACATTTATACACGTGTGTATATCATGTTTCTCAGCTACGTTGGTGTGATATTTTATAAGAATGAAGAAAGAGAAGATGTGTAGGAGGAGGAACAAGGGAGTGATTGAGAAGTGCAGACAAGGTTGAGATGAATGAACTCCTGGTAGCTGCCGGCTAGACTTGTGTACGTGTGTAGTTTTGTGCTTACAGTATGTGTTTGTCTACGTTTATACGCCACGAGTGGTGTTGTGTTTCTTGTCTTACTTCTCAGAAACTCCCATTCTGTGTGTGTGTGTGTGTCTCTCCACTTAACCTGAGGTGTGTGTTGTATCATGAATTATAGATGGAAAGTGAATCAATAGTGCACTGAATTACTGCCAGGCAGTGTGTGTGCGTGTTTGTGTGTGTGTGCGTGTTTGTGTGTGGGTGCACTGATGTTTGTTAGAGTGTGGTGTCATGTGTACATAATTTGTTACTCTACAGTTTGTATTTTAAATTAATACAGTTTATTATTTACTCATTCATTCTCCTACAACAACTCTGGGAGTTTGTGGGTCTTTATATTACACAATGTATTTTTACTTATGCATTTAACATTATCTTAACACACAGTACCTTTCTATCTACACATAAATGTGTGTGTGTTTGTGTTGTACTCGAGTATCTGCTCCAATAAAACAGCACAGCATGATGGAGTGCTGCTCTCACAGCAGAGTGGAAAAAGACTTCTGCAGATTTACTATGCTATTACCACACGCACACACTCAAACTCTCTCTCTCACACGCGCACATACTCCATGAGGACAAAAGTTGTAATGGCCCAGTGCCCCTCCAAGGACGAATGAGCAAGAAGAGAGTGACCAGGATAATCACAGTTAAGCTTTGAGTGTGTGTGTGTGTGTGTGTGTGTGTGTGTAAGGGGGTGAGTAGATGGACTATAGGGGACTGAGAATGGTTTGATGTTGGAAAAATGGATGGTGATATGAGTGGAGTAGAACATCCTTTCCCATCTACCATCTTTCTCTCTCTCACACACACACCCACACACACACACACACACACGGGCGTTAGTGTTGCCCAGCGTTAGACTTGACAGATGAGTGAAGCCAGGAGCCGGGATATGTTACAGTACCCAAAACAAGAACATTTAGTCTCTTTAATTCCTTATTTCCTTCAAAGCTCACTTAACCTGGAGCTCCCCCACATCCTCTACCCAGTATGCAAATGTTGCCTTTGAAGTAAAACTTCAATAATGTTCCCAACAGACAGTACACACATCACTGTAATACCCATGCAATGTATTGTGGGTTTTTTTATTTATTTTATATATGGGATGTTTTATTTGTATTTTATTTCTTTGAATTCTTCATTTATTTACTTAGTGTTGGTTTTTAAATTTATATTTTTTTCTGAGTTGACCAACTGTACTCCACTCTGTGCCACAGTACAGCTGTGCGGTTGTACTTTGTGCTTCTATTGTATTGTAGTTTGTTTCAGCTTGGCTTGTGTTTCCATCTGCACATAATGAAAAAGTAGCTACGTTAATGAATTTGTGGCTTCACTTATAAACACTGTGTAGGTTTGTGTAACATAAAGCCATGGAAGTGCCAGGCCACCGTGTGCCTCCAAAACAGCTTCAGTGCTCATTGGCATTGATCCTACAAGTCTCTGAACTCTACTGGAGGGATGAACACCATTGTTCCAAAAGATATTCCCTCATTTGGTGCTTTGATGATGGTGGTCAACTGGTTTGAGATCTGGTGACTGTGAAGGGCATAACATACAATTTACATCATATTCATACTCATCAAACCATTCGCTGTCATCCTGGAAGAAACCACTGTCATCAGGATGGAAGTACGATACAATGCAATGCATTATTACTTTATTATCAGAGGAGAAGTTAAAACTGACCAATCTGAAATTGGTCATGCAACACAAAACAGCTCTAAAGCAGAGACAAACTGTAACAATCAACAATATAAAAAATAAATAAACAAAACCTAATCCATGTCCAAAAACCAAGACCACAATCATGCTCCCTGGATGCAGATCTCACATACTGTAGCCCTGCCCTGGTTTTGATTTAACAGTAGTATGGACTGATGGACTCTGAATCGCCTGTTGGAGGAGAACATTTGGTATTTGCTATTTAGGACATGAGAGGTCGGAGGAGATACTGTTTGCCAGGCTGAGCAGGCTTTTATTGTGAGGTGCTTGGTAAAGGGACTTTGAGCAGATTATGTAGTCTGGATTTAAGTTTCACAGTCATGCTACTAAACCAAGCAGTGCACTATGAATGACTGACCTGAATGTTTCATCATAGGATAAAGGAGATCACTATTGATTTGCAGTGACCCTTCCCTCCAAGGGGACAAGTGGCCCCAACAGAGCCACCGAATCCCCTCACTGTATGGTTATACTGTGATTTGTCATGCATCTGTATATTTAGAATGCTTTTCAGAAGGTTAGAGTGACAACGATTTACTGACCAGTAAACAGTGCTGGGTACCAAACCTCAGAAATTTATTTTACTACCAAATGAAATGCGTTCATCAAAACCTATCAGGCACTGAAGGCTGACATGGGAGGCTTATCTGATGTCATGTTCTTTAATTGAGATTTTTGTATGCATGGTTTCTAGCATATACTGTCATTGTTATTGAAAGTTCTCAGATACCTAGCTTTACCAACACGTTCTTGCTTCAAAAGGTGCACATCAAACATCTAATCGACTGCGTGGAGTTGATTGTTTGCCCTTGTACATGAGTGTATGTCTCATAGGGACCTTGTTGAATGGAGCAGCCAGTCCCATGTCGGACAAGTCACCTCCCTGTGCCTCGTGGCTACAGCAGGCACATGCACTGAGAGACCTTAACAGATGGGAGTCACAGGAGTGCTTGATGGAGGGACTCGTGTGTTTGTGTGTGTATATGTCCCCAAGGGAAGAGGGTATACATTCTCTTTTGCACATGGACACACACACACCTTCTGTCTATTACTGAAGTCCACAAACACTAATTACTGCACCACGGGGTTAAGAGAGCAGTGTGTGTGTGTGTGTGTTTTGGCTGATGTGCTGCAGACTGGTACACTTATAGGATGCAACAATCCTAGCTTGGTTTTTGTCATTCACACATGAAATGACTGCTGCTCTGGAGAGATTCGCTCCTCTTCTCACTGTGGTGTCAGCAGTGGAAAACAGGAACATGTTAGTGAGCTTGACACCAACAAAGAAGAGTGTTTTCATTTATCCCACAGCCTGCTTCTGAGATGGATTTAAAGCTTCATGGCAAATGACTGAATATTGCTTCAGCTCTCCAACGTGTCACCTCAGCTTTACCATTCACTTATGTTGCCTATTTGGCACAGACTGACAGACAGCATCCAAGTTAAAATTAACAAGACACCATAGATAGGTTTAGACTGTCATTTTTTTCCTCATATACTCACTTGCTGTTGATTCTAAAGGTAACGTGTTTTCCTGTCATGCTGTGAAAAGTTAAATCAAAGCTGAAAACTCTGATTATGTTGTTGCATTATAGATTTCTAAAGAGATTTAAAATGTATTTCATGGATTTTAAACCTCTGTTAAATTTATTACACCTCTCTCTCCAGAAGGTGGAACAAGGTGCACAATTACACATATACAGTAGCCGTATGTATATTCAGATATTTAGGTGTTCAGACCATTATTACTCTACATGTGCACTGTTTAGGTTCTCACTTGAGTCATGCAGCAGGAGTTGGTTACCACATCCTGACAAATTATTTGAGTGAATTTTGCATCTTGGTGCCATCAGGTACCCTTGCCAGAACACTTATGGAGTAAAGTGCATGTGTTGAAGAGCTTTAAGAGTACTGTAAAGACACTAATCAAAGGGCTAATCCTGCCCCAGTCACTGAAGTAGCTCAGCAGGTAGGATGAAAGAAGAAAACAGGGAGGAATAAAAGAAGTTAAGTGGAGGAGAGAAGTACATCCTGTACTGAATTGTGTCTTTATCAATGTAGCAGATATTTTAACTTAGCTGTGTTTTTTCTCTGAAATTCAAGGGCTTATTTTATTTCATATAGGGTTTAGTTCAAAATGCCCTTACTTTAAAAGAGATATTTTTTCTCATCAACATAATCATTAATGTTAATTATTTAACTGTTCCTTCATCAACAGAAGTAACAAAAAATGGCCAGGGAGTGTAAAAACAGAAGGTTATAGTAAACTAAGGAACCATACAGTATATGCTTGGTGGGAAGTGAGTGATGCACATTAGTCAGTTATCCACAGGAATGAATACCAAAGTTCAATATAAAACAAAAGACTTGGCTTGTTATTTAGATTCAGGTAGGATCTTTAAAATTATAGGCCTCCTAGAAGCAGCTTGACCCTCCTTCCCCAGGTTCAGAGAAGCAAAAGACAGCAGCCTGTGCCAGTTATAGACGATGCCCTAGGCAGAGCGAGCGCAGCGACCTCCCTCCTCCCGACACTGAGCAGCAGCAGCTCCCTGATGAGGCCCCCGAGCAGGCTGTACGAGGTCACCCCGGCCTGTTGGCCTAGTGGAGGAGAAACAAAAAGGGAATAAAAGTGAGAGGGAGAAGAAAGAGACAGGTGAGATAACAGGAGAGTGACAAGAGGTAAGAGAGGCAGAAAGAAGTACAGCTACAGAGAGGGGAATGGAAATTCAGACAGAGATGCTTATCTTTGTTTGCTTTGTGAACTCTCTGATGTCCAGAGCTTTGTTCAGCTACTGTTCAGCACATCCATCTCCCCATGACCTCTGTGTGGAACAGAAAAGTAGCACTGTGTTCATTCACAAAAGTGTTGCCTGTGAGCATAATCCAGGCAGTAATCACACTACTGGGAAAACAAATTAGTGGTGTGTAATATATACCTATCTAAGTTTTATGAGACAGGGTTTCCAGGGATCAGAGCACAGACCGTACTGTCAGAACAAAACAAAGCAGGATGGTCCATTCCAATGCATTACCTGGATAGACTGGCCACAGATTCTCAGTCTAAGTGGTCAAATATGTCAAAACTTAATAAAGTGGCATAATCCCAGTCCTATGGATGAAAATGATAACGGCTTTGAGCCTGGCTCTAAATCTCTGCCTTGCTGTCGCTGCATAGATTTGATCTTTCCCCAGCTGTGGGCTGTCACCTCGCCAGTCTCCTTCAGTCCCTGCCTCACACAGCGGGGTGTACTGAGCACTCGGTTTCCATTGTTAACGAATGGACCGGTGTCACTAACCCAAGGCTTCATCTCCATATGTGCGCCGGGTGCTCAGCAGTGCAGCCGCACACTTTGGCCACAAGGGGGTTTCATATGTACAGTCAAGCAGCCTTTGCAGCACTCGCAATAGTGAATAGTCATTTAAAATATACCCTACATCTCCAAAAATTTCATCAAAAGCCGTTCACTTTTTGAGCTATGCTGTTAACAAACAAACCAACAAACACCGGCAGAAGCATAACGCCCACCCTCGGTGAAGGTAATGAAGACTAGTGTCACAGTTGTTTATTTCTCCTTAAGTATCTAAAGTTGCAGAAACTGTCAAACATTTTGTTTCTTATTCAACCATTTCCCTTAATCTGTAGATTAGAGTGTAATTAGATTAGAGTGTGGCTCATGGGTAGTGCACATCAGGGTCAACAACAGGCCACCATGTCTTGTCATGTGACATCAGTGCCTGACCTCACTTTTGTGACTGAATGGGAGAAAGTCCTTGCAGCCAGGTGTCAAAATGTTGTGGAAAGCCTGAAACCGAAAGAGAGAAGGCTGTTATATCAGCAGGTTTTTCCGGAGATCAGCAGTCACGTGCACATACTGCATGAGTGTAGTGTTCAGACGGACTTTGTTTGCTGCTTTTGCCAACGATTTGTAACTGTTAAGTGGTTTGACATGGCAGACATAGTAGTCATAGTACGTAATTGATAGTAGCAGTAGTAATAGTCAAAGCAGCGGTATTGTGCTTTTGTTTGTTGTTGTTGCATTTGTTTACAGTATGTGTGAATGTGTGTGTTTCGTCTTGTTGCGTCACCACTGATTTCGGTATAATCAGGCTGTGGAACCTCAGGCGGTTCTCTTCAGTGTAGCATCTGGGGAGAATCGGCCTCTGTACTGTAAACGCCCTTTCTAGGGAAAATGCCGTTTTTCTTTCATGCGTTCTCTCTTCTCTTCCGCGCTGCTGTTTGTTTATGTGAGTCTTCTTTAAGTCGGGCTCTCTTTTAATATCTGTCGCCTTCAAGAACATGTTCAGGATTATAAGTGTGTGCTCAAGTGTTTGGATGTCGTGGGGGAGAATGTGAATATACACTCACAGCCACTTTATTAGGTACACCTGTAAACTTGTAAGCAATTCAATGCAACTCTTCTGCCTTAATCTGTGTTTAAACTCAAAATGTTTCATTTTTAGTGAAATTGTCATAAATGTCATGGAGGTGTGAGGCATGTTGGAACAGCAGCTTGGTGTAGTGACAAGTTAAATATGTTTGTTCACACTCCTGTAAGATGGTCAGCACATACCTTCAGTACCCGCCCAGGAACTCCCTCTGGACGAGCCGCTTTGCTTGCTTTGACTTTCCTCAGAAAGGTCCTCACCTCATATTGGTTGAGGACCAGTGTCAGCTTGTCATAACTGAGGTGAAGAGCGGAGAAGCCTCCTCCCTCTGGGTGTCACAGAACTGGTTGAGGGCACCAGGCAGTGTGGTGTCATCATACAGCAGGAGGTTGCTGGTTTTATAGTCCATCAATGTCCTAATGCTGTTCCACATGCTGACAAAAGCAGCACTGCCTTTCTGTGCCAGCAGGTTATTACAGGTTATTATCATTAGGCGACTGTAGTAATTATGACACAAGCAATGGATAATTTTAAGTGACTCAGTATATAAAGCATTAGGAGGAGGATGGGATGGAGACTGGTGTTCAATTCCAGCTAAAAGTCAACTGAAAATTGATGGTGCACCGATGGTTAATAGAACCTCAACAAGAATTGAGTCCAGTGCAACAGTTTGATCGTTTTCTACACATGTATGGCATTGTGTAAGAAATTAGTTTGGGTAGGGAAAATGAGTCTGTATGTGTCTGCACATGACATGTAATAAGTAAAACACCACAGACCTGATTTTGATAAAACTCCAGGGAGTCATGCATCATCACGCCACTCTGGCATTTTCAAAATTACTGTTTGGCCCATGGTTGGGGCAGCAATTACCTGGTAAACATTTTAATAACTAGTCATATCTCACATGCTATTGGGGGGAATAAAATGAAACTTGAAGCACATATCAAACTATCCATGCTCTACAAATTTGTTTCCAGATCTAACAGTTTGCAACATATTGGATTTTCCACTGTTTTGAGTAGCTACGTAATTAGTTTGCCCCCGTCTTGTTTTTCTTTTTTTAATTTAATTTAATTTACTGATCGCTGCAGGAGTCACTGTCTCATTTGTACCATCCTTCTAATATGGGTCAAAACAGATGTGAAAATGCAAAGAGTAGATATATATACTGTGCATGTGTGTGTGTGTGTGTATTTAATTATCACACATACAGACCTGAAACTGATTTGTTCCAGTCCTTGTAACAGAGGCACAGTTTCCAGCTCCTTAAGATGAAGTAACAACACTTCACAGTAAACTTATGAAATTGTCAAGCTCAAGGTTTTCAAGGTGTAGTTATCTCACATCTTTTCGACACAGTGGCACTAATGCTTGACAGCAGTGCTTTTAATTGTCTGCAGAGGTTTCAAAATGCACTTAATGCTGGTCAATAGAAGACTTTTATGTAAAATACATCTGTCACCTAACCTTTTATGCTAATCGCTGTGTCGGGCAGCAGTACAGAAAAACCTTTGGTTGCTGCTGAGAC
>NW_018127968.1:1636844-1650678 GCF_001952655.1 Monopterus albus | reverse complement strand
AGATAACAGGAAATAATCTGCCCACAGAAAAGAGTGTGGATGTGAAAGTTATTTTTTCCTTCTCAAATTGTAGCAGTTGAGGGATAATTAGAGGCTTGAGGGGATACAAACATTAGTATGCCAAAGGCAAAAGCAAGGGAATTACACAAAAATAAAACAATTTTGTGCAGCAAAGCATTTTGTTTCTTTTTTTTTAAATATCATTTCAGTCATCCTATGACCACATCTTGGGATGCCTTACTTTACTTTTTTTAATATCTCTTCACTTGTTAAAAAGTACTTTGTTTGTACAATAAGCGTTTGTATGTGTGTGTATATACTCTTCAGAATATCCCAGCACTGCCTTGTGGTAAAGCCCTCTACTCCTATGAAGGCAAGGAACCAGGCGATCTTCAGTTTTCCAAGGGTGACATCATCATCCTGCGACGCAAGGTGGACGACAACTGGTACCATGGCGAGCTCAATGGTTGCCATGGTTTCTTGCCTGCTAGTTACATTCAGTTGCTGCGTCCCCTGAGCCAGACTCCACCCCAGGGCAAAGCACTGTACGACTTTGAGGTCAAAGACAAAGACCAGGATAAAGACTGTCTGGCTTTCAGCAAGGTATCACACACACATACACAAAGATGCTGTACATGAACTCGCCTGTAGACACTATTTTTATATCAGACACAAAAAAAATACGGTAACATGGAAATACGGACTCACTGCATGGACGAATCACTGGAGAGGGATGGATGCTCTCAAAATGTACAGCATAAAATCTGAAGTAGCAGCAAACAAAGTACCTTATCTACGGTGTTAAACCAGGCTGTTTTTGTAGGACGCTAATAATTTATTAGTACTGATGTTTCTCTTCAGATTGGTTCTCGGAGTGTAAACCAGAGCAGCATCAAAGAGGGTAAAAACATGCTGTATATGATGCATTACCAGAGGAACTGGAGTTTTTATACTGCTGTGTTGTTGCAGTTCTAACAGTGTATTTGTAAAACGACAGGGATTTCAGTGGCTGATATTGGTCATCAGCTCTGTAAATTACTGGGTCTTGTATGAAGTATTTTATGGGTGGAATATTCAGTAGCAGCTGCTGCCTGCAAAAGTTTCCCAGTCAGTCCATATGAGGATTTGGCTGAAGTTGTTTTAGACTGGAATGAAGATTATGGCCACTGATTGACCTGTTCTTTGGAATCGTGTTGAAATTTTCTTCCATTGTATAGCAAAAGGTTTCAAAGAATAACAGCTAGTTTTTGTTGATGTCTAAAAACCACTAAGAGTGAAAACTACTTAGTGATCTACTGTCCCATAATCATTTCTGTTACGGTTTAGCGTCGCTTCTTGTTTTTGTGCTCTGTTTTCCCCGGCTCTCCATGCCGTTCTGCCACATCACCTAATCAGCCATTATTCACACCACCTGTCTCTCATTACCTGCTGGTCTAGCCACATACATATACACCGTTTTCTGTTCATTCCCCGCTGGACCATTCTCGTCCTCGCGTCCCCGCGTCCCCGCGCTCGGAGTGTCACTCCTCAATGTTTTTTCTTCTCCCTTTGATTTTGGTACACTGTGAGTAACCTGCTTACCAGCTGCACTGTGGAGCGAATGCTCCTACACCGTTACCAGTCTGCTTGTCTCCCTGACACTGTGAGTAACCTGCTTGCTAGTTGCACCGTGGGGTGAACACTTCGATGCCATTATTAGTCTGTCTGCTACCCCGACTCTGTGATTTATCTACCATCAGCAGTCAGCTCACCTGCACATCCTGGTCCTCTGGTTACCCGGTTCCAGCCATTCACCTGCCTACTCACCTCCACGTCCTGGTTCCTCAGCCATTCACCTGCCTACTCACCTCCACATCCTGGTTCCTCTCCCCGGTCCTCCTAGTTCCTTGCCTGACCTGGTCTCCATTGCCTCCTGCACTTCTTGCCAGCCCCCGTGCCTGCTTGACCTCTTGCCACCCCGCATAAGTTGTACTTTATATAATAAACCTTGTACCATATCATCTTCTTCCCTGTTTTCCTGAGTCCACACCTGGGGTCCAAACCACACACTCATAACATTTCATTTTTCATATGTGTAGATACTATTGTAGCTTCTTCAGGATCATCTTCTTCCCTGTTTTCCTGAGTCTACACCTGGGGTCCAAACCACACACTCACAGTGAAAACTCATATAGAGCATACAGTAGTTCTTCCACATCACCTGGGAATCCCTTATCTCTGGCTGGACATCTGAAATGAAATAATAAGAAAAACATTTTTATTTGCTGTGGTCAGAGAGATCTTCTCATGGGTCTACATGGCTCCATGGTTTAACCAAGACCACGATCAAACATGGGCAAGGTCCAAATTGGATTTAGTCAAATGAGGTTGATGGTGCTCCTGTTGTATCGATGCAGATCTCAGGTCTGTGTGTCCACTTGTCTAATACTGTGAGAGATGTGAGCAAACTCGGCTTTGATCATGTAGTGCATCACTGCAGGAGAAATGTGTTTTTTCATATGAAATGGAAAGTGTGAACTGTTAAGTGCATGGAAAAGAAAATAATATTTCTGCTCTGCATGATGCTGCTGGTGGTTTCTCTCTCTATTTGGATCTGCTGAGGTTGACCGCCTTTAGGATTGGGACTAATTATCCTCAGATCTGAATATCTTCAGGTGTGTCCAGGGTAGGGTTGGTATAAACAGCAATTTGTATTCATCTTACTGTTCTGTTTCTCAGAGCTTATATCAGGCTCATCTGTGCTAGGACTGAATGTTCAACACACCTGGTCTGTCTCTGCACTCGGAGTGTGTTTGTAGAAAATGAAAGATTATTAAATTACTGCACAGTTATTATTACATTTATGTACATTTCACTGTAGGTGTAGTTAAACCTTATCACAGCAATGCAAGCAGTCATAGATTGTTAGCCACCAACATGCTACCTTCTACACCCAGATTTAAAGCAAATGATGAGACATTGTTGACATTATTTTGCTTCTTTTGGGGGCTAAGCTAATCAACAGGTTAATGACTGAAGATTACAAAACCATACGCTCACACAGAGGCGCACGAGTCCCATGGTGTTCTGCGCGTTGTCATGAAGAACCAGTGTATGTGTGATATTGTTTCCTCAGTGTGGGAAGTAATTACTCAGTATGACTTCTACACAGTCATTTACCAGCATTATCACTGCCATGCCTAATGGTCTAACCCAGACCCTCTTATGTGAGGAGAGGAGCAGCAGAGGGAAGAGCGCTTTCATAATGAAGTCTGTGGTTATGAGCGTGAATGAGGAACATTATATTTTCCTATGTGTGTCGGATACAATACTGCTGAGAATTTTATATCATATGCATAATATATATATATATATATACAGGCATAAGTAATCTAATTGGCATGATATGCCTCCCTTGGCAGTCAACTCCTTGCACAATAAGGTAAAATAATAATTTTATAATTTAAATTTTGTAAACCGTGACTGTATGAGTTCTTTGCAGAAATAGTCCCACCTGTGCAAAAGAAAGCATAGACCAAAAACACATTCACCTGAACTCAAACTGGAACGAGTGTCATTTTCATCTTTTCATATAATTTCATATTCACCAATTTTCCAACACTGATCACTGTTGCCACAAAGATGCAGAATATGGACACAAAAGATTCTGCTGCTTTTTAACACTCCTGAGCACAGCAGTGCTGCAGGGGTCTGTGTACATATGAAACGAGCAGTGGCATCGCTCATGAAAAACTGGTAATTGATTAACATTTGAAAGGAAATCAAATTGAATGAACTGAAACCATCAATCTAAAAATGTATGTATGCCTTGGAAAGGTGTTCAAACTGGCAGTAGGAGTGATTTGTAGATGTAAGAACAGTTTTTAGCTATTGGCATAATTTATTGCTTTGGTAATCCAGTAGAAGTGTGTTAAAATGAGCAACATGGTAACTACAGTTACATTTGATTTGACCATATCAGAAGATGCCTCACCAAAGCAGAAAAACAAATTCTTGGTCACCAAACATGCACTTTCAAAGCATTTGTTTATTTTTCTGTTGAGACTCAAAATTAGCTAAATTGGTATTATTTTGTTATGATCGTTTTTGTTATGTGTATCTGTGTAATATCAGTCATTTACTCTGTCTCCAGGATGAGGTGCTGACAGTAATCAGGCGAGTGGATGAAAACTGGGCAGAAGGCATGCTGGGAGACAAGATTGGTATCTTCCCTATCCTCTATGTGGAGGTAAACCCAGAGACATTACACAGTCACACACAAAAAGCACTCACAAGTTATAGAATGAGCTGTAAATACAGCATTGATGTTGCAGCAGAATTAAATTATTTTCATTTATCATATTGCTACTTTGGAGAGAGGAGAGAAAACGTGTTTCTCTGTGACAGGGTACAGTATGTCCTCTGCAGTTTGATGAAAATTAAAGTAATGTGTTCTTTTCCACAGCTTTGATCATATTTGTTGACAATGTGACAAAAACTTGGGTTATCGGGGCCATTTTACATGTTATGTGCTCCTGCTGTAATTCATAACTTTGTTTTTTAATACATGGTGAAAACAGTTTCATCAGTGATGTAGTATTAATTTTCTGCCGGTAACAGCCTCCATGGCACCTGTGCTGAGGAGGGCACACTGAGGTCATGTACCAGAGGACATGGTTACAATGGTTGGATCATCTTAGGCAGTAACACATTCCATCAAAAATTTTAGGTGCTTCATGAGAATCACCCCCAGTTGTTTTGTTGGGGATGCGACCATCAGCAGGACTAGATAGCTACTGTAGAAATGGTTGTAATGGTTGTCGACGAGAGCAGAGAACTGGACACTAATGATAGCTCTAGACAGCAATATGAGCCTAATGTATGATATCTTTTATTTATTTTATTTTTTTGTGTGATTTTACCCATGTGATGTATTGTTCTGTGTGTGTACTGCTGCTGCTCAAAAAGGGGAAGTAGGTGTGTGAAACAGGGAAAGTCAGCAGACACAGCCCTACAAAAGAGGAAGTGCGGGCAGAGATGTCTGTAAGAAGAAAAAAAATAAATAAAAAGAAAAACCGCTGAGTTTCCGTTTCAGTAAAGCAACATCTGAAGGTATAAGATGGTAAATGGTCTTATACTAGCTGCCAATAACTGCAGATTGTTATTAATTTTGGGAGGATTTGGGGTCTTTTCTTGAATTAATAACATGAAAGAGGGAAGTCAGCAGGGGACTCTATTTGCAGGTTCATAGTAGTCAACTAGTGAGTGAATATCTCCACCTATAAACCTCAGGCAGTATTTGAAGCTTTGATAGGCTTCAAATATGCCACATTAGTGCAATAAGCTGTGTTCCTGTGTCCAAGGGTTAGGGCAGATCATGGCCTTCAAACATGCTGCATTAAAGTCGTCTGGTGAACATTCATATTCACATGATGTTTCCATGTAGTGTCTTTTGTACATTTGGAACACACATCCGAATATTAAAATGTCCTCAGAAATTCACATTACATTAGAAAAGCTCTTTATAACAAAACAACTTCCCAAATATTTTACCTTCTTTCATGGTGCCACGCCTATCAAGACTGGACTGCAGTTTGCTTTAATTGTTGTGCAGCTGAAAAAAATATCATGCACATTTTGTTCTGGATGACATTTAAGAGTTTTAAGCTGTTGTTAAAAGCCACTGGTGGAAACTGGCAGGATGTGTAAATGCTGTTTTCTTGTTGTTGTTTATGATTCTCTCTTCATCACTGCAACTTTCTCAGGGCCCTGTTGAAAACAAATGATGAAACCTTTAAAACTGACAGGAGGTTCGCTCAAGCTGGGAAGTACTGCTGCGTACTTGTGTGTGTGTGCGTGTGTGTGTTTGTCAAGGCAATAAGGCTGTCATAAGGTCAGATCCGGTGTAGCTTAGAGACATTCATTAAGGTAGAGATTAGAGGCAAAGAGACTAATAGGATGACGCATTATTCATGCTGTTTTTAAACATTGCTTCTTTTCATCTGCTATTAACAGAACATTGAGTTATATATCCACATCCATACAGATGCACATAGAAACTCACTGTTCTGTTCCTGTTTTTCCTTTGTTTATCATCCTGTAATCATACTGTTCACTTAATGCTGTCTTTTCCTTCTATCTAACCCCTTTTACACCATCTGTTCAAGGTGGGATGATTACACCAATTTGCAGCCATGAAGGTCCATATAAAAGATACCATGGTGTTGACCCTCCTTTATTCCATCATGAGAGGTAATAAAATTGGCATAACCATTCCAGCTCAGCCTCTGTGTTAAAGGGGAGAGGCATGTTGCGTTTTGATTAAGTGATGTTCTTGGGTGGGCATTTATTTTTTCACATTGCTCACAAGAAACAGAATCCATGGAGATTATCATTAAAACATTGTACACTATACACAACAACTTTTAGCCTGAATCATGTTGTAAATGTGCAGGACAAGCAAAAGCACATCTGCCGTGTGTGTGTGTGTGTGCGTGTGCACTTCACTGAATATGAAGTACCTCTTGTAGCTGATGTCTCACTGCTCAAATGTGAGTGCGGATGGCTTTTGTTAGCGATTTGCAGTCTAAAAACACAGATTACTGATGAGAGGTTTGCTGATGATAGGGATGCCACCAAAAAGTCAAAATTGTAATGATCATGTGTGAAGTCATTAGCAGTAACTACACTTCAAGAGGGTACTGCTGTCTGCCCCTAAGGCAGACGTTCAGACAGAAGATCTTATGAACGCAATTCATCAGCAGTGTTTCACAATCGTTTAATGTTATGTAATTTGGCTAACAAGCTAATATTATAATAGTTAGTTTGCTGATAAATGAAGCACCATTGTGTTCAGTCTGACAAACAGCTGCAGGGAGTGAATCAGCTGCCGGTCCATCATCGCCTTTTCCTAATGTTAGTGACGGCTGCCAGACAAGCTGAGCTCACTGAGATGCTGCTAAAAGTAATTTGAAGCCGTTATTTTCAGCAGCTTGCACTGAAAAGAGATGTGCAACCATAATACCAAGTAGCCTCTTTTATACTACATTATAAGTACTATACAATATCATATAGTTTTTGTAATGGAGGGATGGATGGAAAACACGCGATGGTTTTCAAATTTAATTTAGTTTGCTTGAGTGTTTTGATTAAATATATCTTCAGTAGCATCAGTGACAGTGAGTGAAGTAATGTTGTCAAGCCTGAAAGTAAAAGCCTCACAAAGTAAAAAAAAAAAAGGCTGAAATTTGCTGAGAATAATTACTACAGATGTATGGGAGTACACTTGTTAATTTACTCATACGGGTATGACAATGGATGCATTAACAGGCTGAGTGGGTGCCACTGGGTGTTTGACCTGCTTCTACATATACAGTACTGATAGCAGTGCCAAAATAACACTTTTTCAGTCCATTATTTTACTGTGTATAAGCACATTTCTTTACAAAATTATTAAAGTGTGTTTGTTTTAACACAAGCACATCTTCTCAGATGCACAAAATGAGTTAATAATTAAAATAGCAAATTTAAGGAAATGTACCGTTGGAGGTTTGTTAGGTAGCTGTAGCTGGATGTGTAAATGTGCTGCGCTCAGGTGAGTATATGTGGGATTGATAATGTATAGGTCTGCATGAGGTGTATGCTGTGTTCACAAACACCTGAAGCAGATTGATGTTGTTTTGAATATACTGCAGGCCTGACTTTGGGTGGGTGTGCTGAGTGGGTTGGTTTGTTTTTTATACAGTAAATTTAGGAGCACTGCTGGAAGATTTAGCGTGGGTTCAGGCAGATGTGAGGTCGGAGTAAGTGAGGTGGGGTTGGGTGTGAATGTTTTGGGCAGAAGTGAGGTTGATTTATGTAAATAGGAGGTGAATTTGGGACAGACTAGTTTAGGTTAGTTTTGATTTAGGTCACACATTATAACCTGTGTCAATTATGCTGCTGTCTTTCCTTCCTTATCTTTCTGGCTCTCTGTCTCACTTTATGCACCCCACTGTCCCTGCATTAGGAGGAGGTTGGAACACACCTGGCACCAGTTGTGTGTGTGTGTGTGTGCGCGCGCATAGGCATGCATGTAGTATCTTGCTGGCTTATCCTTTTTGGCAGTGCAGATATCAGCTCTTCAGTTCAGGCCTCAGTATTACCTAGAGAGAGAGAGAGAGAGAGAGAGAGAGAGTGTACTCACCCTCCAAAAGACACTGAGTACAGTTACCTAAACACATAATAGATGACCTTGGAGATTTCATTCTGCCAAATGCACCAAGTGAAGAATTGTCTCTGTCCACAAAATCCCTCTCTCCCCCTTATCTCCTTTACTGCAGTATGACTGGCCACTATAGCAGTGGTAGTTAAAGAGAAACTGATACAGCATTCATTAGTGTGTGTGTGGGTGTGACTGCCAATTACTGTTTGTATAAGGAGACACAAACTTGAATGCATGGGTAAAAGTTAAATGATTATTTACACTGCATGTTTTAGATTTGGGTTAGGTGAAGGGTTGGGGTAAAACAGTTCATTCCGGTGGTTAAGGTTAGGGTCAGGGGCTAGGGAATGCATTTTGTCAATGAGTGCCCTCGCAAAGATAGAAGTACGCATGTGATTGTGTGTGTATTTGTATCGTTGTGTGGACAAATATTTGATTTCATTGTTGTGAGGAGGTTTTGGCCAATCTTCACAACTTCAGAGGGTTGTTTGAGGGTTAAAATATGGTTTTAGATTCAAGGATAGGTTAAGGGCTGGGATTAGGCTACATTCAGATTGATTTTCAAATGTGTGAAAAAACGCAGCCCTCTCCATTCATTTCTATCAAGGCCAGACGAGGTCATGCCATTCAATGCAGCTGACACCAGCCCTGCAGGGGAATTTAGCAAAATGACGCAGCCCCATGCAGCGAAAAAGTTGCATCTGGCTCATGCCCATGGGAAGAAGACACTTGATTTTGGGCCACAGTTACAAACACAGCACAGCGTTCTTCGTTTTCTTCTTTTTTGTGTGTTTTTTACTCTTTCTGCAGTGCAGCTGGTCAAGATGCTCTCAATGATGCAGCTGTAGAAATGCCATGCACTGCTAACATACAACAGACAGGCATTGCTGGATATCGTCAACTCACAAAGCCACTGGGAATTTACTGGTTTCATACCGCTGGAGCTACAACTCATTATCCGCTCCCGCAACAACAACAACAACAACAACAACAACGACTACCACCATCACCCTCAGGGAGCCCCCGGAGCACCAGGCACAAGCGAGCAGGCTGAAATCAGGAGAGTGACCTGGAGATCCAAGGGAGGCAAGCACGGAGGACTCCATGCTAGGCTAAAAGCTTGTGCTACTTGACCGCCATTACCCAGCCTCTTCCTAGCTAACGTACAGTCTCTGGAAAACAAACTGGACGAGCTATGGGCTAGGATTACAGCACAACGGGAAATCAGAGAATGCTGTGCTCTAATTCTCCCCGAGACTTGGCTTTCTGACAGAGTCCCAGACTCAGAGATTCAGTTAGAGACTCACTCTGTACATCGGGGAGACCGCACTGCTGCTTCGGGGAAGGTAAAAGGAGGCGGTGTGTGTGTGTGTGTGTGTGTGTGTTTATCAATAACTTGTGGTGTGGAGATGTACGGACTGTTTATAAGCACTGTTCGCCAGAGTTTTTATTGCTGAAATGCTGGCCCTACTATCTAGCCAGAGAGCATAGTGCTGTGTTTCTAACTGCTGTGTATGTTAGCCCAAGAGCTAATCCCTCTGTGGCTCTCAGCAAACTCAATGATGTCATCAACATATTAGAGACAGCTCACCCAGATGCTGTATTTATCGCTGCAGGCGACTTTAACCAGTGCAATTTAAAGATTGTACTCCCCCAATATTACCGAACCAAGGTCAAGTGGTCTAAAGCTGTGTGTGTGCATGTGCATGAGAAGGAATTGTAACACCCTCCCAACAGAACTGGTAGGAAATAATGAGCTAGTCGCTGTCAGGATAGAGTAGGACGTCGACACAAATCCCTCAGCTGTGCACGACGACACCACCTGTACAGGCCTACAAGCAACACCACACCCACGCACCACAATATTTCACCAGCCGAGATTATCTGGAGCAACAATCTAAAAAGCGCCTCCGTATAATGTTCAGAAAATCAGCGGCTTAAATTTGAGAGTAACGCACTGGTTGATGCTATTACCACAGCATTCCAAAACACAACATTTGAATTCAGTTTGCCTGACACCTGTGGAGCACAGAAGAAATAGTGAATGTAAAGCCCTGTCTTCTCCGGGAAATTGTTTAGTCAAAGTGGTATGCCCCTTGGATCCTGAAGCATCTCATCTCATGATTAATTTAGTTAGCAAATTATGACCTAAACACTCACACTCTTTAAATATATATGACATGCCATGTGAAATAGCAGCGCAGTACTTTTCCCCCAACGGTTAAGGTTTTATTTCATTTTATTTATCATAAGTGTAATAATTTTTATGGTGTTTGTGGGGGTGGTCTTCATCTCAGGCGAGTTGTGCTACCTTTTTTGATAGAACACTGTGGGAAACTGTACAGAGCAATAATACAGTTTAAATTACCCAGCTGTGTATTGATACAGCAGTTTATGCAAGGTTTGTTTGATGTGTTCAGGTGACGTTTAAATCCTTACCTCCCCCACCCTACCACACCAGGCCAAAGCAATCAAAATGTTTCTGAAAATATCTCATAATTAAAATTTCTTGCTAATACATTACATTGTTGTAAACATTATAGCACGTGTCTGCATATTATGAGCCTTTATTGAAGACATGAGGGGAAACATGGAACAAAAGGCTGTAAATGATTAGAGCCTTAAATCCACACATTTGAATCACACACCATTTGATTTTGTCCTTGGTGTGGACATTTACACTGTTGACCTTCATATTTTCTTTAGGTTAACCCTGTGAAAAGTCGGATACCAGGCAGACAAGGCAGGCCAGAAGTACAAACCATACTAATCTACCAGTCAAGAACAATCCTGCACAAAGAGAAACCCATTCGGATGTTCTTCAGCACAGACTAAACACAATGTCAATGATAACTTTGTGCAGAGGACTCTGAAGTGCAACTCAGTGGTTTGAAGTTCAGCTCTCTTCCATAGTTAAGTTTATTCTTGTTTCAGTCAGTATCCTGACTCCAAACACAGCACCTGTTGTAATGTTAAGTGGAGTGGTGTCACTCTTAACAATCTGCCACAATCCCCCGAAGAAGTGCAAATGCACAAAACAAAACATTGTTTCTTTATTCTCATACATTATTAAAAACATGAGCTAAAGGCAATCGCTAGAAGCAGAGCCTGTCTAAATGTTATGCTGGCTGGGGTCTTGGGTACAAATACATGCTGTTTGAATGACTGATGAGTCAAAAACACTTTGAAAAGCTCACAAAACAGGCACATACGGTACTTGCACACTCTCACACATAGTACAGTTACCCAGTGCTCACACTGACAGAAGAAAGTATCACAATCAGCCAAGCAGTGTCTACAGTAGATCAAGACCAGTGGAGTTTATCCCAGTGGCTGTGGATCAGCATCCTTTTGTGGTTGAACAAATCCCCATGGCCTTGCATAATAATATCACATGAATCAACAGATATCTAGAAGTATCTTGACTTGGGCTCAAGCTGAGACCTAAGCTTATACCCTCACTTGGACACATAACACTACACAACTGGTCAGGAACGGTGCGTGATGCTGCCGAAAATGTTGGTGAACTCATTAAAAGGCCAGACGAGAAAATGTAAAACAAAACCGTCTCTTTAATAAGAGAACTAATGCTAAACAAAAACTCATACAAGACACGGTGAAACATAAAACTCACGGTCGGTATAACGGTCAAAGATCAGAGCCAGCAAACACATACAGCAGATGAATCCAAAATACATAATCCAAAGGGGTAGTCCAATAATCATACACAGTATAAGTCCGTAGCAAGAGGGCAAGACAGAGCAGAATAGTCACAACACACAATCCAGGTCAAAACACGAGAAATACAGCTGGCGTCTAGAACAATCTGGCGGGGACTGGTGGGTGAAGGCTGCTTATAATGCGGTGCAAACAGGTGCAAACTATCGGGAGCAGGTGAATCTAATGTGAGTGATTAGTGAAAGTAAAAAGACCGAAACAGAGGTGAAACAAAAACAGGAAGTAAGGACAAAATAAAAGCCGGACAGGAAGCAGCGGAACCGAATCATGACACACAGCTGGTCAAGAAGGCCCAACGGTGGCTGTACTTCCTCAGGAGGCTGAGGAGGTTTGGCATGTCACCTAGGATCCTTTGCAACTTCTACAGCTGCATCATTGAGAGCATCTTGACCAGCTGCATCCCCGTCTGGTATGGCAGCTCTACTGCTATGGACCTGCAGAGAGTGGTAAAGACTGCGGAGAAGATCACCAGGACTCCACTGCCCTCTCTGCATGACTGTTGACTGCTGCACATGCTGCTCCCATGCAGCATACATTCTCTTATTATATTCTTATATATTTTTATTATATTGCTGCATTTGCTGCTTAAAGTGCCTTAGATTTTGTGTTACTTATTTATCTACTTTATATTTCACTTGTATTTTTTGTGGCATTCATGTGGACGGCAAAGTAAGAATTTCATTGTACAGGGAAATGCGTTTCCTAATTGTGCATATGACAATAAACACTTTGACTCTTGATTCTTTGACTCAGCAACATGCCACGTGTTTTCATTAGTTAGGCTACTGAATATTAAACAGTATTTTTAACTAAAAATGCAGACACACGGGTGGTAGAAATTGGTGCTAATGTAGAGCAAGCTATGTTAGCAGCAAGGCTACCCAAAACGCAATGGCTGGAAATGTTAATGAAGCAACTCACATTGACTCATCACAATGTGGCCTTATTGTACAAGCCTTTGTGACACTGCCCTCCACCAATACAGCCCCTTGTGTTGGGGTTGTGTTGTAATGCACTTATTCTGAATGCCTGCTTATAGGCATTTAGTTGTGATGGTGAGGGTTATGGTAAGGGGTTAGGTAATGGATTCTATTAGAGTGCCCTCACAACTATAGAAATACAAGTATGTGTTTTGTGTGTTCTCTAGACTGTCTCATGAGAACAAACTGAGTTATACCCACAGCATCAATCCATCATGCTTATTAGCATATGATTTGACTTTGATTAGCATTTCTATTAATATGGAAATGCTACATCACCAACACTGAGCACAGATGGGTCAGTCTCTCTCTCACACTCGTGCACAAACACACACACACAGGGGAAATGGCACACACACACACATACACACACACAGGGGGAATGGAAAAAAAATGCTTGACTTTCTCTCCAGGGATTGTTCAGGAATGTG
Source organism: Monopterus albus (assembly GCF_001952655.1). Classification (NCBI taxonomy): domain Eukaryota; kingdom Metazoa; phylum Chordata; class Actinopteri; order Synbranchiformes; family Synbranchidae; genus Monopterus; species Monopterus albus. The sequence continues at coordinate 1,637,347 of NW_018127968.1, read as the reverse complement.
AGGTTATGTAAATTTGTTCGAGGGCTGAAGCTGTTGTTGGATAACATATTAGTTCATGTGTCCCTGTTTCACACCGGCCTCTGTATATTTTTAAAATGATGCACGTTATCTTAAGACCAGAATTATAACATGAAGTGTAGTCCAAGATCTCACCGACAGTACACCAAGAATTTACATTAAAAATGGTAATATTTACAGTATATACAGACATTAAACCCTTGTACATTACATTCACATTGGCAAAATACTGTATCATGATAGTTCATAGAGTGCATGGCTATTTTCAGCATTTAGAAAATATTGCAACTTGCTGTTTCATATTACTTACGATTTAAAATGACTTGTTTGCACATTTTTAATGTAATACTAATAGACGAGCGTCAGCTCCAGCTGTCCAACAAGGCACAGCTTGTAGCAGTGATAGAACCGACCTGGACCAAGACCAAGAATTATGTTGTTGAATGGGGTAAGACATGAGCTCATCGTTGTCCTGGACTATAAGA
>NW_018127968.1:1632939-1636821 GCF_001952655.1 Monopterus albus | reverse complement strand
CTTCACCTTCAATATAGGTAGACCACATGAAAATCCTGCTGTTTGCCAGTATAATATTCTAGACACTAGACATGTTGCATGTGTTGGTATTAGATGTTTCACTCATAGTAAATTAAATTATTTACTAGCTGACTGTCTACCCTCTGTTTCTGACTTTTTTTTTAATGTTTGTCACAACAGACTCATGTATTTTCTACTACCTGTATCAGACCTTAAGTAGAAGCTGTCAATCAATCACAGTTCACCTTAATACCAGCCAAAACAAACATGTGGTCACAGAGTGAGCTGTGTTACTTTATATCAGTTTTTTCTTCCTCCACCGTTTCTGAGAAAAAGCATTCACCGTGTTAATAAAATCCAGGGCTGTGACCAGACCATTAGATACAGACAACTAATTATGTACTCAGTGCTAGAAGGAATGTTTCATTTTTATGGGGATGGACTCATCTGGTGATACTAAAAGTGAATACAGGACATGCAAATTAAGTTAAGGGTAAAAACACAATAAAATTAAAAGATTTTTGTTTTGTTCGTTGTCTTAAGCAGTCAGTCTAATATCCGCGTGTAGGCGTCAAGGTGCAGTTTTTCAGAAAAAAAGTCTCTATATTGACTTTAAAATATCATAACCTTCTGGGGTTCAGGTTTATTTTGGTTAATTATTGTCTGTGCATAGCACCTTTTAGCAAAGAGTTTTATTTCAGCACAAATGAGATATAAGTCTGATATCTCTGTTTATTTAGCTAAGTATAAAACTGCTAGTGGGACCTAAAACAAATAAAAAAAATAGCTTAAGTGATAATCACTCAAAATATTTTTATAGAACAGTTCAAGGTTGTAAAAAACTTTCATTATTTATACACAAAGGTAGAGCAGATATCTGTTTACACTTGATCAGACTTTTTCCATTTTTTGTGCCTTTCTCAATAAAGTCTATATTATGTATAAATAATGATATATGTAAATCACTGAAATTTTAAATAATTTTTTGTAGTATTTTTCACAGTTTTAAAAGTATCTCGCTCAAATGAGGTTCTGTATTGAAAACACTGGACTGGTTTTCTCAGCTTGTTTTCACACCACAGACTGGGACATCCTCTGCAGTGCTCATGGAGAGGACATAGACGGCCTCACACACAACTCCCACCACTGTCACCTACAAAAGTTCTCTGATGACACCACCAGTGTTGGATGTGTATCGTGGGGGGATGAGCGGGAATACAGGGGGGTTGTTACTCACTTTGTGAAGTGGTGTGAGGAAAATCGACTGGTCCTGAACACCAGTAAGACTAAAGAGATGGTGACTGATCCCTGGCGGAAATCACCAGCACTCACTCCGGTGAGCTTTCAGGGCTCAGTCACTGAGATTGTGGACACCTTTAAATACCTGGGGGTCCACCTCAACAATAAAATGTACAAGAAGGGCCAGAGCTGCCTCCACTTGTTGAGGAGACTGAGGTCCTTTGGTGTGCGGGGGGCACTCCTTCGGACTTTTTGTGATACTGTGGTGGCATCTGCTGTTTTTTACACTGTTGTGGGCTGGGCGGTAGGTAGCACGGACAGGGACAGAAAGAGACTGTTACATCCCCAGTGTAAGAAGGAGCGTTACCGTAGGTCGTTCCTCCCCACAGCAATCAGACTGTACAACACATCACTGCAGGGATAAGCTAGGTGAAAGTATGAGGGACTATGTAATAGTCAGCTGAGGTGCAATACTCAAATCCTGGGGTAACATGCATGGTTAATATGCACATATGTAAATTCTGTTCTTGATTATTCAAATACTTGATTCTGTCTATTTTTGAGTACTTGGAATTTTTTTATCAGGATGTGTGTGGTGTTTGTTCATCATGGTGTTGTTTGTTCTCCATTGCTGAAATTTCCCCATTGAGGGATCAATCAAGTACCTTCCTACCTACCTAAATGAAGTTATGTTACTATTAATAAAACATTCTTTGTGTGATTCCAAAGATTCCAATGGGTTAAATCAGGGCTAATTACAATCAACAAAATGAAAACTGAAAGATTAAAAATTTTAATTTCATTCCCAGAACTGAAAAGAAGCCGAAAAAGAGGAGCGTACTGTATGTGGCTGCTATTTGTCATCATTATTTCGTTATCATCTAGTTAAGGATGTTTTGGATTAATTTAACTTTAAAAATGATTACATTTGGCAAAAGTTTGAACCAGAGAAATTAATTTTAAGTGCGTAAATCACTTGTAAAGTTCTACAGATAAACTATTGCAAAGTACCATCAAAACCTGTTTTGTCCTGAGGTATGAAAAAACGTTGCCCAAGAATGAAGTTAAATGAATCCAGAAGGAGGAGAGAGAGAAAATAATCCTGGCAAACAAAAGAAATACTCACCTTGTGGTGGGTTATTCAAGTGTGTGTTTGACAAATAGAGACAGTGAGAGTGTGTTACACAGAGGGAGTCACACTAGAACAGCTGCTGTGATTATTGTTATGCTCCTAGTTTGAAAAGCTGCCAACAAGAACAAGTGAGGAAAGGCCACACAAACACACTTGTTTTGATCTTGTTATGTACGTATGTGAACGACCAAGGAGTGAAATCTAACACCTGAATCTCTTCTCTCTTGTCCTTCCCCTGCCTCTCTCCTGTCCCCCCAGCTAAATGAAACAGCTAAGCAGTTAATGGAAATCGACAAGCCTACATCAACTAACGTTCCAGGCCCGAGCTCCGAGCCAGCCCCGCTGGGCCCTTGCTCTCCTTGCCCCTCCCCCAGTGTTTCACCATCCAATGGGAATGGCTCTGGCCATCGGAGGGGTGAAGGAAAGAAAAATGCCAAAAAGCGGCATTCGTTTACAGCACTGTCCGTCAGCCAGAGGGCCACCCAGCTCAACAACAGGCACAGTATGGAGATCTCCCACCCAGTCCTCATCAGCTCGTCTGACCCCAGAGCTGCTGCACGCATCCAGGTACACACACACACACACACACACACTGTAATTTTAATATCCAGTGATGCATTTCCTTTCCTTTCTATTACATGACATCATCATGAGTAAAGCTTCTACTAAGCTGTGCAGAAGTTGTACAGTACTTTTCGTAAAGGGTGGCTCCTTTTGTAATGATATTACTTGATTATTGTTGCTAAACAATGTTAATTATTAACCGTAGATGGCGAAGATTCAGCTGATTGAGCTTGAAGCTGTTTTATTGTTTAGTTGGTTGTTTAGTCTTTCACATCAGATCGGATTTTGATATTTTTGTATGTAAAAGTCTAAATGCAAAAAAGCATATAATGAAAACACAAGTGCATGTATCTCAGACTAAAACTACTTAAGTTTAGTAGCTGAGTACATGCACTTTACACCTCTTATATGTATATGGCCATAAGTTTAATTTAGGTTTATAATAACATATTAATCTGAGGCCATCCACTTCTGATGTGTTGATAATGATTCACCTGCATGTTGCTTATTTGTTGTTGTTAACCTGCAAGTTGGCACACTGGGGGGGTCCAAAATATTTACTGTAAATGTGATTTTCACTTGCTAAGAACAAACAATCGCCATGTCTTCCGATGAGGAAGCAGAGGCTGAGGGCTCAGAGGTGGACTCGTCCATCACCCAAGCTGAAGTCACTGAGGTAGTCAAGAAGCTTCTCAGTGGCAAGGCACCGGGGGTGGATGAGATCCGCCCTGAGTACCTTAAGTCTCTGGATGTTGTTGGGCTGCCTTGGCTGACCCGCCTCTGCAACGTTGCATGGCGGTCGGGGACAGTGCCTCTGGACTGGCAGACCGGGGTGGTGGTCCCTCTTTTTAAGAAGGGGGACCGGAGGGTGTGTTCCAACTATAGGGGGATCACACTCCTCAGCCTCCCCGGGAAAGTCTATGCCAGGGTACTGGAGAGGAGAATTC
>NW_018127968.1:1617458-1632527 GCF_001952655.1 Monopterus albus | reverse complement strand
GAGAATCAGCACCTCCAAGTCCGAGGCCATGGTTCTCAGTCGGAAAAGGGTGGCTTGTTCCCTTCAGGTTGGTGGAGAGTTCCTGCCTCAAGTGGAGGAGTTCAAGTATCTTGGGGTCTTGTTCATGAGTGAGGGAAGGATGGAACGGGAAATTGACAGGTGGATCGGTGCAGCTTCTGCAGTAATGCTGTCGATGTACAGGTCCGTCATGGTGAAGAAGGAGCTGAGCTGTAAGGCGAAGCTCTCGATTTACTGGTCAATCTACGTTCCGACTCTCACCTATGGTCATGACCGAAAGGCCAAGATCCCGGATACAGGCAGCCAAAATGAGCTTCCTCTGCAGGGTGGCCGGGCGCACCCTCAGAGATAGGGTGAAGTCACCCGGGAGAAGTTCAGAGTAGAACTGCTGCTCCTCCACATTGAGGGGAGCCAGCTGAGGTGGCTTGGGCATCTGTTTCGGATCCCTCCTGGATGCCTTCCTAGGGAGGTGTTCTGGGCATGTCCCACCGGGAGGAGGCCCCCGGGGAAGACCCAGGACACGCTGGAGGGAATATGTCTCTCGGCTGGTCTGGGAATGCCTCAGCATTCCCCCGGAGATGCTGGAGGAAGTGTCTGGAGAGAGGGAAGTCTGGGCATCTTTGCTTAGACTGCTGCCCCCGTGACCTGGTCCCGGATAAGCGGAGGAAAATGGATGGATGGATGGATGGAAGAACAAACAATGAATGTTTGCAGTTTGTGTTTTTATTATTTATCAAAGTCAAGTTTTAATATTGATAATACTGAATCTAAAAACATCTGCCCAGAATTTGAATTTAACATGACATTTCACAGATGAAAATCAAAACTGACAGAGAAGAAAATGTATAATAATGTCACTACATCTACACTATATTTTGTGCATTTTGCACTGCTGTTTGTCACATATCAGCCAACATTTTGTGTACGCTGATGCAGATTTACAGTATCTGCAGTTTTCTAATATCAGCCAGTATGTCGGTGCAGCTGATTTCTTAATGGAGCTGTAAGCGTGTGCAGCAAACATGCACTTCCATTTTACAAACCAGATTTCACTTTGGCCACTCCTTTCCCTCAGATTTTTTTTTTATGTACTCCTCAGACACCTACTCTGACAGTTCCATGTGATAAATTCATTCCTCTTGTTGATAGCTTCAAACTGGAGGCATGTTGCTTTTATATTTATTGCCTCTGGTTGCATTTACACCTGGGTTCAATGTTTTTTGCTGTCTCGGAATATTACCTGGGATGCATATTGAAAATTGGAAAGACTGCAGGCACTTATCTCAAAAAAACAGTTCAGTTGAAATGGAACCCACTAATTTATGTTTGTGCCTGTTTGTCTTTAGGATGCATCTCCCCCAGGTCCCTCTCCCTCCTCGGCAGGGGTACTGGTGCCCCCTAAAGTGGCATCCATAACCTCTGAGCTGCTGGCCCATGCCAAGGTGCAGCTGCCTCTCAACATGTAAGTACACCTCAGGGTGCTATCATCTCAACCCACCTGCAGCCTGGGTTTTAGTCCCTCCTTCCACATGCCCTTTTGTGTTTTTTAACAGAATGGGTATGTGCCTGAGATACAAGCATGATTTAAGAACCTGCCTCACAGCAGTGTTAAAAATATTCCCTCTTCTATGCCCAGAGATATTGGCCATGTTCCACCACCTCTGCAACCACATTTACTCCTCCACTGGTCAAGGATGAAATCCCCTTCAGAAGAAAAATACCGTCACATATTATTTTCAGTTTGTGTGATGCTTAAATCAGTGTTGCATACTGTAGCGAGGCTTTCAAAAGCACAACCATCATGTATGTTATGCATTTTGTTGTACAGCAGGTTACATGCCTTCATAGAGATGAGCACCGGAAAACAAAGTTCCTCACCTACAGCTGTTACTATTTTCTTCAAAAAAGAACTAGGAACAAAAGGTGTTTAGTTTTTACTAACAAATGCTGTACTGCATATACATGTAGCTTAGAGTCTTTGCTGAATAACATGCTATCATATTTCAGCTTTTTAGGAGGAGTGATGAAAAGGAATTCCATATGCAAATGACGTGTGTGGCACAAAAACTACATGAAAAAGCTCACAAAGGTTCCAACCCAAATCTAAATGCATTTGAATTTGGATGATGTCTCAATGCAACACAGCTAAATTGTTAAGAATGTCATATTTAATATCCGCTACTTTTATTTGATCAGATTAATGAAATACTGTATGATTTTTGATTAACTTTATGGAAGTTTTCGCTTTATTTGATAGTGGACAGATGGAGATAAAAGGAGAGAGAGACATGCAAAAACACTTGAGCCACAGATGTTCAATTTACACAGTCAGCATCTTAAATCCTCAGGCCACCAGGAACACTGACAGCAAGATTTGTATCTGTCTGAATGGGCCAGAAAATAGAATATTCAGATGCTACGTATAGATATTAGAGAGGTAAGATGACTCAGTATGGAAACACAGACAGGTAATGTTACATAGGCAGCAGGCTCATTAAAAAAAGCCAGAATCCACCTGACACACATTCACTAACACAATTAAGTTTTTGTGGAAACATAGCCTCATTCAGTGACATCCAGATGGCTGCTGAGGCGCCAACGCTGAGCAAAAACTGTCTATCATGTGCTTTGTAACTATTCTACCAAGTAACTGCCAAATGGATACAGGTATCTTCAAGGTGAGTGTGTGTTTCCTGCCTTGTACTTCTATCTTTGTGTGGACTAATTTGAGTTTTAAACCTTAAGATTAAGGATATTTGTGGAAAGTGAAAATATCATTTTTCAGCATAAATTACATACTGTATATAGGGTTCCTTTTGTGTTTACACGGAAGATGTGTGAATTAAGAAAGTCTTTGAGTGGGCAATGCAGAGGATACTGTATATAGGTTTCTTAGTATTTAGTTATGTTTTTTACAGATTTTTCGCTGTTTCTCTTATTAAGGACTTTATACTTACGATTTGCTTTTAGTGGTGAATTGGTGAAATTGCCCTTTAATAAAAAGTGGGTTTGTCCTGCTGATGAGGTCAGGTATTTCCAGCTTGACCTGGCAACAAACTGTTCCTGTTGCCATGGGTAGAAGGGAGAGGGTCCCCACATCTGTTACCATGGCAACGGGAAGGCAGCGCATATAGGGCTTGTTTACTCTGTTGCTCTTATCGTCCTCTGTAGGAGTCTGACGCTACATACTACAAATGTCTCCCAGTGACAGGACCAGAAACTCATTTATATGTTAATGCAGATGCAGTACACAAGACTCAACACATAAACACAGTCACGTGTAAGACGCCAAGTACTACATTTATCAGTGTACCTGTTAATAGGCAGGTAAACAAGGGCATATTGATTATGTACCCACACAGCCATACCATACAGTCTGACAGAGAAAATCTTTCAGGCAACCTCTGGCGGTTATGTTACTACCTCAGACAGAACCAGCTTGAACTCTCTTTAGGAATGTAATGTTAAGAAATTAAATGCCAGGCTACAGTGCAGTATTAAACCACTAACGCTATATGGGTTTGATGTGACTCAGCCTGTTTCTGATTATGATTTTTTTTTGTGCAGTTTTAAAATGATATTTTTCAACAGCTAGGTTATATATACATTATGCTGTATAATGCCTATGCTATATTGGACAAACTGTTTTTCTCAGAAATTGGTCAGTTGTGATATGGACAAAGATTACTTGCTGGAATTAACATATTAAAAGGAGAGTAATACTTAAATTTACCCATAAATAATGTTCATGTATCCTCAGATCACGTACCTGGTAAAATGATCACGTGCTTAGTGTTTTTGCCTAAGCAAAATTTAATTGTATCTCAAAATTTTCTGTAAAAGTTTTGGCAGTGTAGCTCCTTTTTTAAGTGCAGTAAATGACGCTGTTAATGTTGTTGGTGTTTTGGTTCTGAAAGGAATCCCTGTGCTTCAGGGATTACAGCAGGGTGTCCACTAATAAAAGGGTTAACGGTTTGATTCCTGGTCTCATTTCAAACTGTCTTTGGACAAGTCACTGTACCACAAGTTGCGCCCAGTGGCCTGGCCAGCACCTTGCATGGCAGCTGTGCCACCATCGCTGTGCGAGTGTGTGTGAGATTCAGTGAGTGGGTGGCTGTAAGTGTAAAGTGCTTTGACTGGTAAGGCAGAAAAGCACTATAGGGTGTAAAACAGGCATGAAAGTGGGAATGGATGATAAATAGCGGGAGGACCAGCCAGCATGGTTCCACTGTTAACCTGCCAAAGATCCTGTTGTATATCAGTATATTGTTTGGTGATCTAATAAAGGATTAAAGGGAGAGTCAACGATGTACAGTGTTATTCTTCAATCCTCGGCAGTGTACAGTTAAACTACGAGAAATCAAAAGTGTTAAAACACAGTTTATTTATTAAAACCTTATTTTTTCTTTTTGGTAAATATGGTGGGCAAACTTTTAGACTTGGTAGAATAACTCCAAAACCTGTTTCTGACAAGTGAACAAAGCAAAGTATGACAAATGTTCGAGTCACTTTCTTGATACCAGAGGAATTACTGTATTTGAATCAAGTAAAAGAGATTAGAAAATTATGGGAAATTCTCTTCTACCTCCTTAACCCACTGACAGAAATGTCTTCTCATTATTTAATAGACTAAGTTACTAATTTAACAAGTTTATTTGCATTTTGCATTTGTAATTACTTAGCTTTTTGAGAAAGCCCACTGGATGATAGTTGGTGTTGTTGCTGCTGAGCAGTTCTTTGGCATTTTCTACATAGTTTAATGGTTTTATTAGTTGATTTACTTCTACATGATCTCTTTTGCCTTTGTTCCACAGATATCTGGCTCTGTACGCCTACAAGCCTCAGAAGGCTGATGAGCTTGAACTTAGGAAAGGTGAGATGTATCGGGTGACAGAGAAATGTCAAGATGGATGGTTCAAGGGCACCTCACTGAGAACTGCTGCCTCCGGTGTTTTCCCCGGAAACTATGTCACCCCCGTGTCCAGGTCAGTGAACTACTGTGTCATCACTAGGCCTGTATCCAGACAAAAGCGAGTAGCAGTCATATTAGGGGTGCATATTTAGAAAAGTATCTTAAAGTACCTCTTCCTTTGCACAAGATGGAAAAAATGACTGAATTGCTAGAGAGACCATGGTATGAGCACAGGGCACCCAAATTTAATCCCTACGGCCACGTTGTGTTCACACCTTTGCTCCGTTTATTACCCTGTTTATTTGGATTTGGATACATTTTTCCACACATGCAGATGGTGATGGCGCAAACACACTCATTGTAAATGACATAGTCATTTTTCATGGTCTGTTCCTAGCTCCAGCTGAACCTAAATACAGATCAGGCTGTGTTATTTAGGTCCTTGTTATGGCATGTAATTGCACGTGTCCACATGCTCAAACTGCTTTGCGACAAAGGGATGCCCAAAAAAATCTATTTTACCAGCTGCAGCTGTCGGAGCCGCATGTGGATTTTGTATTTCTCATGGTGATTTTTTAATACTCTATGTATTCCTCGTGCTTTAGCCTGCACTCCGCATCGTGCACCATTATGTTGGGATAACACCTCTGGCTAACAAAACTAATGAAATCATTTGGTCTCATCAGCCACCATCAACTGCATCACAAACATAGCCTGAGAAGTATTTCCCAGGGGGATTGTAAACTGTTATAAACACAGGGATGAAAACACTTTTTATCTATTGGAATGTAAAAATGTGTGAATCCCAGTTTAAAGTAATTTATCCCTATCGGAACATTTGGTTGTTGTCCTTGTTTTGTCTTGTAAAAATCTTTAAATCTTGCAAAGATGTTTTTTAAAAATGTATCACTGACTAGTTAAAAGTGAAACAAAGGGAAAAAAAGATGCACTGAATTAGATTTAAATGCAAACTTGAACTAAATACAATATATTTAAAATGTGTTGCAGCAGTCAGCTCATACAGGCTCTACCTTTCTAATGTCGAGTCACTTCATATTCAGAGTAGATTATTATCATCATTATTGTTACCTTTGGCATCATGAAGCAAATAAAATAGACAAATGAGTGTACTGAAATCATATTTGGCAATTCAGTTACACTCATTATCCCTGTGTGCATGAAAACAATTGCATTGCCTGTTCATCTAATCTGTATTCTGTTCAATGATGCCGTCAAAAAAAATAGAGAGAGGAAGAAAATGAAAGCAAGGGAGAAAGCTGATGAGCTAAAGAGAGGATAATGTAAGATGAAGAAGGATACATAATCAGAAGAAAGATACCTATGGGTGAGAGAAATGAGAAATGAGGGGAGGAAAGGGGTAAAAGACTGAATGGGGTGGGAAATGATAAAGGTGAAGAAGGCAGAAAGATGGACAAATTGAAAAAGAAGCTGCAAAAGAAAGAGAAAGTGATACAAAGAGATGCAGTGACTTCAAAAACAGCAGGTGTCCCTCTTCAGTGGATATGAATGGCTGCTTCACATTCTGCAGTTATGCAATCTTAGACAGAGAGAGAAAGGATGGGCGAGTAATCAGATGAGAGGCAATTTGTTATTTTTACACAAGCACACACTCTCCTTCTCCCTCCATCTCTCCTTGTCTCTCCCCCTTCTTTGTCTGCAGTGCAGCTCAGAAATTTCTTGGTATGATAATGAGAGTCTGCACATACACGTCATTCTTTTTAAAATGCAGTTTAAATATTTACATTTTAGCGGTGGTATTTTGTATCCTGGCTGACACTAACATATGCCAATTTGATTAGTTTGCATATAAGAGTGTATGAATACAATTTTACTATTGTTATTCTGTATTCATTTGCAATTGATGGTGTAAAAGCTATTTCAGAGTTTTTTCCACTGCAAAAGAGCAGCTTTGGTGTTCAAACTGCATTTGTCTCCTCTGATAAAATAGTCTCTTACTTAAAGCTACTGATAGCAGCCACATGTAGAGAAAACCCATGTGTTAAATCCAACACATACAGTAAACAGTTAAAAATACAGAACCTCATATCAAAGCATAACTTTGCTGTTTGTGTTGGTCGAAACACACACATACACACACAAAGAAGGCCATAATTCTATATGTGTGTGACAGGAAGTCAATGAGCAGCCGTGAGAGTGTGAACACCGCTGCATCAATAATGTCCAACTTACTGTTCTGCCATTCAGGACACTGCTGACAGAAACATGAGCAGCCTGCAGCTCCATACATGTTACAGCAAGACACTGATCCATCAGTCAGATAATAGCACTGAAATCACTCACTTTGTCATGTGATAACAATACAAATTGCAGCTCCTGCTCTGCAGTTACAAGGTAGATTGTGGTTATTACACATCATGATGGCAGCTTTGTGAGGATGTACTTAGGCACAGTGGTGCTTTGTGCGATATGCAGTTGTCAGCATGCTAACGTGCTCACAATCACAATGTTAACACTCTGAGAAGAAGGTATAATGTTTAACAGGTTCACAAATGTATTTAACATGTTAGCATGCTAACATTTCCTGATCAGCCCTAAAGACAGTGCAGCTGTCATTTTGCTGGTACAGTAGACCAAAGTCGTGGTGTTGCTGTAGATGAAAACTTAAGGGATCACCAAAAAGATTAAAAGTCATCTTTAGAGGGACATCAATGTCTGCACCAAATTGGATGACAATCCATCCCATAGTCATTGAGACATTTAATTTAAAACTACAAATGCAGGCACTCCAATAGCTGAGTGGTTTCAGCGGACGCCATGTGTATCTCCACATTGTGTAGGCAAAGTCTGCAGTTGGAGACCCTGTTCCTGTCCTCCTCTCTACGACCAACTTCTCAAATAAAGGCATACGTTTCTGAGAAAATATTTTTAATAAAGGAAAACAAATGCCTACCATGGGGCCTATGCTGCTAGGTAATACTAAACATGCATTTACTGGCGTGAAAGCAACACCAGTGTTTCTAAAGCACTACACTTTGTGTTAACATATGTATATCTGACAACAGCAGAAATTAGTAAATCAGTTACAGTATAATCATCTGGAAATTTCAATAACAAGTCGATATTTGTCTCGCCTCTCTCTTCTTTGAAGGGCTTCATTTGGAGTGGGTGCTACTCGAGGCTCGGGTCTGTCCAGTCCAGTGGGTAGTGGAGGAGGTGGGTGTAGTCAGGTGGGGAGTAAAATCTCTGACCCTTCGTCGCCAGGGTCCCCGGGGCCCTCTTCATCCCGTCCCTCCACCCCACTAGTAATCTCATCCAACTCTATTTGTCCTGCCTCTTCGCCGCAAACTGCCGCCGCTCAGCTGAAGAACTGCCTGCGCTCCGGTCAGCATATGGTTAACCAGGCACGCACCTCAATGCAGCTGGGTAAGGAAAAACATATACAAATACTTATGATGTGTTTTACTCTTTAAGCACTTTAAAACTCTGTATTTACAATGGAAATGGAAACAGTTTAATTTTGTTCTGTTTGAACTATTTATTGATAAAATCCAGACACACATCAACAAAAATGGTGCAGCCCACCATACCATGGAAGGTAAAACAGAAACTGTGGGGCTCATGTGAATGACAGTCTGCTATTTAGCGGTATAACAAGCCACATTAAATTCTAGAAAATTATCAGTATATAAAAAAATAGTTGTATCTTGATACAGAAAAATGTTCCACAAGCTAAAAAGTACTGAATCACTTACAGATGTACTGCATCATGCTCTGCAGCATCACCTCCTCCACTAACTGCTCACTAGCCTGCAGGTTTAAATGAGCAGGGTCCAGACCATTTGGGACCTCGCAGCATTTTAGCCCCTTTGTCTATGATTACAGGATAATAGAATATTGATCAGTCATTAATTCAAGTAGCCTGTACACCTTGTAAAAAAAATTGCAGGCATATGCTTTCAGCCATCTCTTTAACCTCCACTTTCTTCAGTGCGTTTAGTCATGTGTGAATTTATTTGGGGAGAACAAAAAATAGGCTGGATTAATGCCACAATAAATGAGGAGAAAGAGCTTCGGTTACTGGTGCTCATATTCACTACAGGGTCAAAAGCATGTAGACGCTTGAACAATACGATCACATGAGAAAGTTGGACATTTCATTCCAACAGTTGACACTCTTCTGAGAAGGCTGTGCTGGGATTTGCTTTCATTTAACCAAAACAGCAGTAGTGAGGTACTGCACTGATGTTCACTGGATCACAGTCGCTGTTCCAGTTCCTCCCAAAGGTGTTGGATGGGTTTGAGGTTAGGTCTTTCTGCAGTCTGTGTCTTTATTGGCCTCAGGAGTTATGTGTTTTGAATTGCGATTCATATATAGCTTTTATTGGCCTCAGGAGTTATGTGTTTTTGAATTGCGATTCATATATAGCGATTTTGTGTCTGTAAATTTTCCATCACAAACAGGCAAACATGTTTACAGTTGCACCTATGGGGTATTTTGAGTCTGCAGTTCACCTAACTGTCTCATACCTATTATTCCGTTTATTAGAAAGCAGAGACAGAACCATGAAGGCTGACTGCCAGTATGAGACTGGATGTGAGCCTCTGTTAAGCAGCTGTTTGAAGCTAACATTTAGACACACTTGTACTTTCCCATGCGCTTTATGAACTCACTGAATCAACACTGAACATGAGCCACTATTGCTGAATAATTGTACAAAAACATGTCGTAATTTAGAGTAGAACAACTTAACACCGTCACTGTATTACAGCATGCACTCAGACATACAAACGGTGCACACACTTTATGCGCACAAAAACAAAGATGTTGTTAAATGCTGAGATTGTGCAGTAGTGCTGTTTGTGTCACAAGCACACACAGCCTTCAGAAACACACACACACACACACACACCTGTGTGTGCGCACAAGGTCTAGATTATATCAGCCTTGCGCTCCACTCAGTCTCTTCATTTCTTCAGTACTCTTTTCTCCATCTTTGTGTCTCTTTTCCTTCACCCTTTAAGAAAATAATCATCGAGGTTTCTTTGGGGAAGCTGAAGAGTACACACAGTGAGAACAGTACCCCCACACACACGAACACAGCTACACACTAACATACAGTGAGAACAGTACCCCCACACACACGCACACAGCTACACACAAGTGAACACACAATCACAGAACTGAATGACATCACTGTGTTTTGTTTTATGGAGGCATAATGACAGAGCTTCATGCCTCTCTCTCTCTCTCTCTCTCTCTCTCTCTCCACCTCTATCAATTTTCTCGCTGTCTTTTCCCTCTCTCTCTCTCGCTCCCTCGCTGTCACAGGCAAGCACACACATACACACATCTGGTCTCCATTACAAAATAATGTGTATACTTCTTGTGTTTAGTGGTTTTATCACATGACCAGTGCGCCTCTCTATGGATTTGTGCCAGAGTACTGAAAAGCAGGTGGCTAGCAACCCTGCTTGTGTGCGTGTGCATGTCTCTATGCTTATGATTGTGTATTTTTGGATACTGTACTGTATTTTGTATTTCACGAGCACCAAATGTCCTCGTATAAATTAAAGGCTGAAAAAGTGCTCCAAACCTTTTGGGTTTAAGTCAGACCAAAGATGTGCAGCTGAGGCGTATTGAAGGTGCTTAAAGGATGGAACAAATTTTTAAGTCTGTCTTAAAAAAATAGTCAAGGTCCCATATTAGCTAGGTGTTAGCATGACAAAACTTGTTACAGTGTACAAATGGGTTCCAGACTATTGTTTTAAAACAAATTTGAAATAAAACTTTCAGCATGTACTCCTTTATTAACTCTACATTTTGAAGTAGGTTATTTGTAAAAGACATTGCATTACTGTATCTCTGTTAAAGGCTAGCCACCTCTCTGCAATGTTTCTCTGCCTTTTACTCAGTACATGCAGGGTTAGGCTGTGGCTCAGGGGGCAGAGCGAATCGTCACCTAACGGTACAGTCAGCAAGTCGATCCTGGCTTTTCCAGTTCACATGTCAGAGTGACCTTAATCAACACATTGAACCCAGTGATATCACCGGAGTATGAATGGAAATAGTATAAAGGGCTCTGAGTGCACTTCAATGCATAGAGCATTATATACGACCATTTACCGTATTTGCACACTATTAAGCACAACAGTGCGTCAATTAATTGCATTTAACATCCAAAAAATATTGTAAAGTGATTGCAGCAGTGAGTGAAAAGCTCTCGCAGATTTATTGATGAACATGTTTATTTGTGTTTGTTTTAGTCCACAGTCCTCCTGCTGGAAGCCCAGAGCGCCCCGCAGTTGGCATCTCTCCAGTGCGTCCTCATAGCTCCTCCCCCTCACGTTGCCCCAGCCAGTCAGGTCGTCCTCTCTCCATGGTGTCTCCAGGACCGAGCTTAGGGCCCTCACCCCTCTCTTCCCCTGCTTCACGACCGCTCCTCCCCCTTTCGTCCCCTCTGTCATGTCTCACACCTCCTAACGTGTCAGTGGTGCTCCTCAATGGTGAGCCAGCCAGTCCACTGCAGCCTCCTTCACCCGGTCCCTCCCACGCCCCCACCCAGGGCGTCCTCGCACCCAAAGTAGAGAAGGTGAGCCTCACTCTTATTAATGATTTTCAGCTCATTTTAGCTGAGAGTCAAATGCCATTAGTTTGTTCTGATATATAGCGTTTGCACCAACATTCACCAGTCACATTGTGAAGAATCCTTTGTGGAAACAGATACTGGTAGTGGCCTCAATTTACCAGAATTTTTTTATATGCAGAAGATTTGTTTAGACCAGCCAGCACTTTTTCTCTGATAGAATATTTGGATGCCTTGTCTCTCTTCTATTTTTTCCTGCACATGTGTAATCAAGAGCTGATGCAGTAACTTCACACATTTTTTTTCTGGAAAGAATTGTAGGATATCACTTGTACAAGTGCATAAATACAAGACATAGTATTGGAAATTAGCTTCCCCAAAAACAAAAATCACAACTGTTGATCATGAAATTGGTCTTTGAATATTGATTGTTGGAAACAGAATGTTCATTTGATGGTCGACTTGGACAACATATCAACACAGATGAACATACAGAAAAACAAAACATTTCAAAGCTAATAAAGAGCACAGTGTTAACTATTGTCATCATCTGCCAATCATTTTCTTAGTTAATCAGAAAGTCGTTTGGTCTCTATAATGTCAGAAAATGTCAATAGCTTTAATATTTTATTTTGTTCAATCACCCCCCACCCCCCAAAATTGATTTGCTACCACATAAGACTAAGCAAAGCAACACCACCTCAGCACCAACATTTGGTATTTTGGCTTAAAAATAATAAAAACTATTAATCGATCGTCACAATTCTCTGTGAATCATTTACTGTCAAGTACTTAGTCTTTGAATCAATTGTTTCAGCACTAAATCAAACCATTATTTATGAAGCAGCTGTTTTGTTGGAGGAGGGTCTTCAGTATAGCAGGTTACAAGTTTTTAAATTTGCATTTAATTCACACCTCCAGAGCACACAGTCCATCTTTAGGACACACAGATAATAAGTGCAAGGGATAAAAAATTAAAAAAAACAGGGTGCCGCTTCTGCTTTCTTTAGCTCCGGGTGTTTTAGTCATCCTGTAAGTAAAACGCCACATACTCTATATTTTGACTGACTTTAACATCATGTGAGCTGAAAACAGGTTGTGTGTCCCAGACTTCACACGTTAGTGGATGTGAAATCTGTGGTGTGTATGTCTGTGGGTATGTGATGTGCCCATAGTCCTTCCCTACCTGAGGAAGTGTCATTCACTCAGGGAGCTGGCACAAACGCTGAATGCTATCCTATATGCTGTGAGATCTGCGGTGTTAAAGCTGTTGCTGCACTGACAGTGAAGGATGGCACCAAATGCTCACATCTGTCTCAGCTCCATTTGTTTCACTGTTGGCTCCTCTGCCTGGGACAGCTAATCTAACTACATGGCTAGCTGACAAACAGCTCATTGACTATGGAACAGCAGGCGGTAGCCTTGTTTACATCATCGCGCTCTAAGATGGCTTGAACTCTTTTTTTTTTTTTTTTTTTTTTTTTAAGAGGCCAGATTCAGGATTATACTCTCCCATTTAAAATATGCCAAGGTCATTAAAGAATTAGTTACAATAAAAGGTAATTTGTAAAAAAAAAAAATAATTCACCCCATCTTTAAATATCATTATGATCTTAAATAATATTTCCACTTTACTACAAGAAATTTTTTTTTAAACAAAATATCCAAATGTCATGATTTGAGATGGTTTGGGAGTTGGGTTTTTTCAGTTAGCATTAAAATCCTATGAAGTGACAAGCTGCCTTTCCCAGCCTAAATCACTCTCACCCAAAACCACCTCTCAATATTGAATTTTCTGTTGTTGCTGTAGTGTCTAGTGTTGATTAATCGGCGTTTCAGAATCAGAGTTATTCACCAAGTAACAAGGATTTCGGTGTAGTTCACAACATAAACAACAGACAATAACATAATATAATCAACATAGACAATAAAAAGGTATAACTATAATAGTAATGCTAAAAATATTTAAAAAAAAACAGTGCAAGAGGAGACACTGGATTATTAACAGTGTGTTCAGGAGTGCTGGACTGTGTGCTTATTAACACAAGTGTGCAGAGGAGCAGCGTACTGTGTAATTATCCAGCAGTGAAAAGAAACTGCATATGAAAAACACAGGGTGCAAATAGAAGATGAGAATTAATATTAAAGTATGCTTCATCTGTGCTAGATACAAGGTGCACACAGCCGCTGTGGGCCTGAAAGCAGATGTGTATGGGGTAGTTAGGTTTACATATTGTCCTTGTTAAAGAAGGAGTTCGAAGCTGTGGACGTGGCAGGTGGTCTTGGTTTTGAGGTGTCTCGGTGTGGTTTTTCTCTAAGAGGAGAGTTTTAGGAAGAGGTGCTGGCAGGACAAGAGGGTTCAGACACGATCTTACCAGGTAGTGGAGGAGAAGATGATTGACTCAGTGATTCCAGTGTAGAACTGCATCAGCAGCACATGTGACACTTTGTGATTTTTCTGTCCAAGCACTGCCCTCCCCTTCTTGGTGATGGAGGATGTGGTATAAGGAAAAATAAAAATCTGCCAAAAAGCCACCACAATACTTGTGTTTATTTATTTGTTCTTCTGTTTTGTTTTGTTTTGTTTTTGGCCACACAGCTCAGTATATGAAATTTAAGTATTGGCAAAAATAATAAGCCATTGCAGTCTTTTGCCACAGAACACTATATCACCATATTAGCAAATGTTCAGCCTAACCCTCATTCCCACTCCTTACCTTTGAGCTTGGCAGAACAGAAACATGATGTTTGAAGTGAGGGTGACAGTGAGGCTGCACGGAGTTGGACTTCGTTACAGGGGAAATGATGAAGCGGCTATGATAACGGTGTGGCAGACACAGGGGGGATCTCTGTTATGCTCGCTACCACCGTGGAGAGCACAGCCGGCATTACAGACACATATCACGTTGAAAATCTGAAAACGTTGAGATCTGTTTGGAGACCGTTTCAAAGAAGGTGGTGCATGCGAGGCAACTAACAAAGAAATAGCAGAAGTGCTTGCAGAAACTCACTTGAAAAACTTTAAGACCTTGAGCCTAGATAACGTTCAATTTCAGTTTTGACTTTACTATGTTCAAACAAAATTCAGAGCTACAGTAACATGATCTAGTTCATTTTTTCCCCTTGCGTGTAAATATTGTTGCGTGTAGATAGGTGAGTGGTTGACTTATTAGCTTCAGAGACAGAGACCAGCATCCAGGGGGTTACTCCTATCATCCCTGAGGTTAAATTCAAAACTCTATTTAGTTAACTCGACACTGACGACGGCTTCTTTCTAGATGTGACAGCTTTTAAATTAATGTATGTGTATGCATGAGCAGCTTCATTCATTTGGACTGAAGGAAAACTTCACACATACATGCATTTATTTACATGTCATGCAAAATTAGATATAATTTGTATGTCAGAGCTAGATTGAATTGTGAGGGTCTGCTGCTATCTGGTGGTTTATGTTTGAAATAACAGCAGCAGCATGACTCACTAATGTAAACACACACATATGTAGAGGGAAGCACACACACTTATTGGAGGCAGATTAAGCCTTTAAGCCTGCAGATGAAAGAAGTGAGGGAG
>NW_018127968.1:1606404-1617414 GCF_001952655.1 Monopterus albus | reverse complement strand
GTGTTTCCTCTCTTCTGTCTTCCTCTCTTCATCCTCTTTCTCCATTTTTTCTTTCTTCCTTTCATTTCACTTTTCCTCCAAGTGCCTCCTCCACTGCTCCTTTCCCCCCATCCCTCAGTTTTCTCTCCTTCATCTTTTTTTATGCTCTGTCTGCTCCTTGCTCTCCCAAATAAAAATTCCAACAAGCTTCATTTGCAGACAGGAAGGGAATCTGTGTTGCCATAACAGTAGAACATTTTATGTGTGTGTATTTCAGTGTTTCACACACAAGGCAGCGGTGACGTCTCACACCCATGAACACTGGTAGTTGTATGAATAAGAGAGTTTTTTAACAAATATGTAAAAGAGATGAGAACATGGTAAATAAATCACAGTAATTAAAGGAATGCATATTTTTAAACCACTGGCACTTTTACTACTGTGGGTCTGCCGAGTCAAAGTGTTTATACAGCCTTTCAAAATGCTTTGTAAGCACTTTTTTCTGTGTCATCCCAGCATTATGCTAGGAGTATTCATTAGGACTATGAATATTTATTGTTTCCCTTTTTGCAACAGTGTTACATCGCATTGTTTCAGAAGTATTTTGTAACAGTGTAGTTTGTCACCATTTAATTATTATCCGAGTGGTTGTGTGGAACATTTCTGTTTGAAATGCCAGTGTTTTGAGTTGTTCAAGATTTATTGCTTCAAATTAGCTGCTAAACATAGGTCCCTTTGGACTACAGTCACAAAAGAAAGAGGAAATCAGCAAATAGTTGCTGCTGGAATCAAGGGTTGGTATTTCTGCCAGAAAAATGACTTAATCGATTACTATCGGTTATCAAAATAGCCACTGAGATCAATGTTAAAAGTTCTCATGCATGACCTGATATTTCACAGTTTACGTAACAGTGTGGGCTCAGGTGGTACTGCAAAAATTTAGGGATTAATTGACAAAAAAATAAAACCATTTCTAATGCCACAGTCATGCCATGTGTGCCTGTACTGTAAATGTATATGACACTGTTCCACTGTACAAATGAAGTTACTGACCAACCAAAGCAGGTGGAATTAGACTTCTTCAAGAAACTACTTCTTATCCGGCAGGTCTGGATTTTCCTCTGACACATCATTCCTTTGATTATTTTTATGTTTAATGACAATTTCTACATTTTACAGTAGCCATGAAGTGCGGGCAGCTTTTGCTTTAAACTTTGTCCTGTAGTCAGCAGTAAGGCCATCTGCACTGGGCGGACCCAGGTAGTGGCAAGGTAGAAAAATAAGTGATGGAAAAGACATAGATGCATTTAAAATTCATTCATTCATTCATTTTCTACCGCTTAATCCCTGAGCGGGGTCACCGGGGGGGCCAGAGCCAATCCCGGCCGGCAATCGGGCGAAGGCGGGGTACACCCTGGACAGGTCGCCAATCCATCGCAGGGCTTGCATTTAAAATGTAAAATATATAGAAGTGTAATGTGTTTATAAGTCATTATTATTGAGATATATCTGATAGATTTAAACAAATTGAGCCTTATCATTCCAACAACTCTCGGCTCTCATTTAGCTCTAAGCCAAGTGTGAGCTCTTTTGTACAGGAACACTGAAATGACACGCACATACTCGTGAACCCCTGCATTTTGGCGCGTACTTCTTACACAGCTTTTTCCGTGTTGCTATAATGCTACTCAAATTAAAGCTGAGACTTGGCACTTTAGTCTCCATGCTTTTATTCCAAATTGAATGTGCTGAAGCACAAAGCCTGAGGAACAAAACTGTGCAGCTGTCCAAGTATTTTAGTCTGGGCTGTATACTCTGTAGATGTTGCCACTTTTCTCTGGCCACATCCCCAGCCGGCATTAAAACCTTTAACAGATAGTGCCAGAAATGTGAAGGTTTTCCAGTCTGTCTAGTAATAAACTATGGTCAAAATGGTCTGGCTGCATGTTAGGGGTTAGATATGGTGGTCTTATGATTGTCTTATGACTGGTGCAGCTGAAGCTGTTAAACTCCATGACAACTTCACAAGTAATTATCAGCCGCCCAGGACTGAGGCACTTTTAAAGTTTACCTAGCCATTCCTTTGCTGAGCTGAATTATGGGTCCTTGTTATCTCTGTGTTTCAGATTTTGCAGCAGAAATGTATGGTGCATAAAAAAAGGTTTACCTGCCCATCCCCTTTCTGCTTTGACATCATGTCCATCCTGTGCTGTTGGCTTGATGACAGCTTGGTTCTTGCATTTGGTTTATATCTAATTGCTGCCATTCTAGTATAATGGTCTCTGTCCCATTGACCTTCTCAAACGTTAGCCACTCCATCATCAACTTCGTAGCGTGTTTAACAACAATTATGACAACTCTGCTTGGTGCTGATCTGCCTGTGTGATGAGGAACACTGAACATTCTGTATTTTCCAAGGTTGCAGGTGTTCTTCATTCTGCTACATAGAAAAGTCAATCATATTAGTCATGTTTGCTGTAGTGTAGTCTGATGTCATTATTTTACAGTATTCCAGTTTTGAATCAGCTATTTTTAACATATCTCTTGGAAACTGAGTTTAATTTGTTAAGTCTCTTATTCAGTCCATTGACTTTTGAAGGAGGCTTATGTGGTCAAGAGTCACTAGTATCTATATGTTCTACTTTCTCTCCTCCACCCTCTCCAGCGCTTTCTGTTTACTCACCGTCGTGTTTTTCCTCTCGCTCCTGACTCTCTCTTATCCTCCTTTCAATATCAAATCACAGTCTTCAATCTAAGACTAATAGAATACACACAGTTCCATTGAGTTTTCCCATTTTGTTTTTTAACTTTTATATTTGCATCTCCATACTCTTTCCAGGACAACCATCCATCAACATTTTAAAGAGGTGGAGGTGGAGACAGATCTGTTAAGGAGGCTCTGTGCCTCCCCAGGGAACTGCAATTATACTCAGGCATGCTCAGTGTTTCTCCCACACAGTAATGACTGAGTGTGTAAAATCTCACCAAGCAGCAAAAGCAAACTCTTTAGTCCTCCTGGCATTGTGCAGTTTGACCAGACGGTCAGTGCGCTGTACCCCTCCTCCACAGTGGAGCATGACTGAATCCTAAATGAAAAAGTGTGAATCTGCTTTTATAGGTGCCATTAAGAAACACTTTCATTAAAATCACACTGAGTGCTGTGACTGAACATAGACAGCACTCACAGTGTTTCTTTTCCGAGTTCCTCTGTGTCATGTCACTAATCACATCACCACCTTTTCCTTCTGTCTGAACCACAAAAAGAACAGGAGAGAGTGTGAGAGAAAAATCAGCTGCTTTACTTGAATTGTCATGTCTGTTATAGGCCTAGAACTGCTGCACATGGTGTTATGGTAGCCATATGAGAGACAGGTTTTAAATCTGAGAATAAAAGAAACTTGCCCTAATGTGCTAAAAACATGTGACAGGAAATCACAAAATTCTGTATATATGTCTCATACAGATACGTTTAAAAGAACAGTTCAACATTTAGAAAAATATACAGCACATTTGCTAGGAGTTACATGACAAGACAGACAAAATGCTCATGTGTGTGCACACTATAAAGACTGGACATGGGGGAATACTGTAGCTAACCTGGCTCAAAGTTCAGAACTCTCCTTACCGCTACCTCTAAAGCTCACTAATTCGTTAATTGATGGAGTAATGTGTACACAAACTGAAATGTAAAACCACCAACTTGTGGTTTTACTGGAAGTTGCTTGATGTAACATCCAGGAAAACTGGCTTCAGATCCATACTTAGCATACAGATATTGTGGCGGTATCAATTTTCTCATCTAAAACTAGTGAGTATAAATTGAACTGTTCCTTTGAGGAGGAAAAAAGCTTAATTTCAAGAACAGCTCATATTGTTGTCTGCCTTATTTGTTTCTAAAATGTTTTTATTAGCCTGAGGACAATGCATTTGTGCTCTCGAGAAAAACACAAAATAGACTGTAGAGGTATTGTTTACACAGGTGGCCACCTTCATTACTATCTTGTCACTTTTGTCCAGACAGGTCTTATGAAATATGTATTCCTGTAGTTCTCAGGGAAACAACAACCCTTACCAGCTCTGTTTGTTTGCTGTCTTGTTCTTTCCTCTGTGCATTCATCCTTTCTTCCCATCCCTTCATCCCTCCTTTCTCAGAAGGAGAGAAAAGCAGGAGGTTTGTTAAAGCTCCTGTCAGGAGCTGCGGCCAAGAAGAAATCTCGCTCACCCCCGTCATCCCCACCCACCCATGACCCCTCAGCGGCCGGCCAGGGTGCATTGGCCACTGACCCCACACATCATCCTCAATACCACCATCACCACGCTCGCTCAGGTTCCTGTCCAATGGCATCCCAGGGGCGAGCGGGCTCCTGTCCGATTGAGAGTGAGATGGCAGGAGCGATGGGGCTGGAGCCTCTGCACAGGAAATCCGGTTCCCTGGACACCAACTTTCCCAAGTCGCCCCCGGCACCACGCACTGGCAACCCTCTCATGGTTCTCCGACCTGAACCCAAACCCCTGTCCAGAGAACGGTGGGCACACACGCAAATCGGACACAGTAATTTAAGAGTTTTATTGCATCAAGTCATCCATCCATCCATCCATTTTCCACCGCTTAGTCCCTGAACAGGGTAGGGGTCCGGAGCCAATCATTTAGTACGTAGAAAATGATAGCTGCCAGAAATGATTTGATTTCTGACAAAGTGCTGCAATTTAGGGCCATGAGGATTTGTCATCAGAATGAGTGTGAGAAAAGAAAGGGTGCCCTTGGGGGAGTTACTAAACTCACAGATAACAAAACTACCACCAGAGGCACCTTATAAGCAATGTCATTACTGCAGTGATTCCACTATGTGGGAAAGTAACACCAGGGTTTAATCAAGGTGACACTTTTCACTTGGAAGCTGATTGGCCATCAACCATGTCCTTACTGTTGGTCTTTAATTTAAAATCTTTCATTACAGTACAATCAGTATGTCAGCTGCAGTCCCTTAGGGCTGATCAGGGACAGCATTTATACTTCTGTCAATCACCAATTGATCCTCATCCTTTTATCTCCAAGACATCCGAACGACCACAGACCCGCAGCCCCCCCCCCCCAACACACAGGAAGGAAAAGCATCCGATGAAACCGTCTTTATGCTGATTATTGTAAAAGAAAAACAAAACACTCTCCACTGATGCATGCACTAATCAGCCACTCACAGCATTATGTATGCTGTTACTATCATTCTGTGTGGCAGGTATCGTGTGGTTGTGCCCTACCCCCCCCAGAGCGAGGCAGAGATCGAGCTGCGGGAAGGAGACGTGGTGTTCGTCCACAAGAAGAGGGAGGACGGTTGGTACAAAGGCACCCTGCAGAGGACGGGACAGACGGGCCTGTTTCCCGGGAGCTTTGTCGAGAGCTTCTGAACTGGAGAAAGTGGACTAAACAACACACACTCCTGTTCCTCAGTCACAAAACGCACACACACACAATCTACCAGTTTACAAAGCTACACACACAACAGTTGGACCAATACTGGTTTCCCAGAATTATACTTTTGGATTATAAATGGATACTGACCTGCAGAAACACCTGTGTCAACTTGCCTTAAAAAGCTGCGAGCCGTAAGAAAGTAATTTATGGATTTCGATTGAGCATTTAAGTTTTACATAATGGTCAAAATACATTTTATAGTTTTTCCACAGAATAATCTGTCAGTAAAAACTGAACTGGTCAGAAATCATTATTAATGGTGATAGTCTTCAGAAACCCATATTGGTCCAATTAATTCACACACACGCACGCACACACAGCAAATCTAGGCTCAGCTTCGACCGGCCCAGCCACACAGGAAGCGGGGAGGCGTTTCCCCTCATTCGTCCCGGGGACAGCACTGGGTCAGTTGACTACCGAAAGCACGCAGACTCAAAGAGCACAGAAAGACAAAGCCTGCCTCCCAGCTCTCCTCCCTGGCATCATCCACCAGCAAACACTAGCACAAAAAGCATTAGCTCTGCTTTCCACTGAGACCTCAGAACTTGAATTTGGGTGCTTTCTCTGTTTAAAAAGTGATAATTTACCACCAGGTGAGCCAAAACTCCAGCACATCTCAGCGTCTAGTTCGTGACAAGAACCTTGTTTCTTTTCAACCCAGTATGTGTTAACAACAATGCATGTAGCATTATTAGGTTCTTAAATGTTGAAATAGATGTTTGTATTGCCCCAAATTAGTCTTTTTGTTTTTAATTGGTGCAAAAAGTAAAATCTGAATTAAGTGATTCATTTTTTCTATTTACATACTGTAGGTTACATAAATTTGTATACTTTTTTTCTTTACATTTGACCTCTGAGAGCTGCGTTAAACAGAATTAACGGGCTTGCTGAATGTAGACAGAAACAGATGGTTGCACCAAAACTCTTAAAGGAACTGATTTGTATTTGTAGTGCTTCTCTGTGGGAAAGAGAATGCACTTTGTAACATCTGACACAGCCTACTCAGTATTTTACACATGCCAGTGTTATTTATTTCACTAAAAGGATTCTATTGCCTCTTGTCACATCACTGTAATTTAAGAGCAAACTGTTTTGTTTAAGCAGGTACAAACCTTCTTGATAGGACACAGTTATGTTGAAACTTTTATCCAGTCATTTTAGATTGGAATGTAAAAATTTCACAACACAAACCAAAAGAACTGATGGCATTGTTTGTCCCAGACATCAGCAACAGTATTCCTCTCACTCAGCCTTTTCTTGAGCTACTGTCAAGAGTTATTTGTCTGACTGCAATGAAATTGTGAAACCAAACGTTATGGAAGAAGGTACAGCTGAAGGGGAAACGCCTGTGAGTCAGAGAGCAGGGGCACAGGTTTTTCATCGTACAGCTGCCAACTTTGACAACAACTTTTCTTCAGATCTTGTCGACTTTTAACAAGTATTTTTGTACCGCTTCAGTGAATGTATAGTCAGTCCGCTTTGTGAGTTTCTATGCGTCCTGAGTGTGGATTCAGGCTTGTCTAGTTTACATCCAGCCACAACCAGCTACCTGTTTTGAAAATAGAAGCACAGTGAAACCCGGAGCCTGACTCGCTCACTGTGTGTGTGTGTTTTGTGTATATGTGGGTGTCGCAGAGTGAAAGATCAGCAGGATTTTGATACTAACCGTGTATCAGAACACAGTAGTAGGGCAGGAGTGACTTTCCTCACCTGAGCCAGAGCAAAGCACATGCTGCCACCGGCCATGTGCACACAGGTGAGGCTCACTCAGTGGCTGAGTGGATTTATGGTCCATATGGAAAAGAAAACAAATACAACTGTTTAAAGATAGAAAATATAACACAAACTGAAGATGGCACAGATTCTAGTTTCTTTGTTTTTTTGTTTTCGTCTTGTGTTTTGCATTTCATCAGTGACAAACTGCCCAGAGTCAGCCAACCTCTAGAGCATCTGTCAGCTTTAGTCGTGTTGTATTTCCATATAATGTGACTGCAGAATAAACACAAAGATTAGAGACCTTCCACAAAGCTCTCCACAGAATTGCAGTAAACAAACACAAGACAGAAGTGACAGCACAGATGATACATCAGAATGAAAAATGCAGTTTTATGCCACAGGTTTTCTATCAGCCTCTCCCCTCGTGTAGATTCTAAGTCTGATACTTTTGTCCATACAGTTATTATCAGCACAATACTTTAAAGTTAAAATTGGCAGAAAGAGGACTGTGACTAAAAATGGGGATGACCTGTTATGGT
Source organism: Monopterus albus (assembly GCF_001952655.1). Taxonomy (NCBI): domain Eukaryota; kingdom Metazoa; phylum Chordata; class Actinopteri; order Synbranchiformes; family Synbranchidae; genus Monopterus; species Monopterus albus. The sequence goes on along the minus strand of NW_018127968.1, from coordinate 1,609,707 downwards.
GTTGCCATCGAGGAGACAAAAGCACAAGCAAATTGTTTTCCCACTGTTTGAGTGTGTGTGTTTGTGTGTGTGTGGTTTGGGGTGATGGGGGTAAATTGGCCTAAATTCATTAAACTGTGAAGGAAAATGAACAAAAATGTGGAGGGTAGATCAACTTTAGCAAGCGAGAACACACACAGTCATTCTAGAGAGGAACATGGTCTACAGTCATTATCTGGCAGCTGGCAGTGCACTATGGGTAATCTTGCATATCTGGAGCGGCAGATGAAACCAAAACCACACTAAGATTAAAAAAAAAAATTCTGCAGGTCACAGCTCACACAGACTAGAGCTAGACTGACATTTTTTAATTTAGAATTGTCAAATGGTTTAATTTCTTACATATTTAATTTTAAATTGGCCCATTTTTCTATAAATTTACTTTGTTTTGTAAGTGTGGTGTTTTAGTAGTTCACCCAAGAAAAAGCGCCGTTCTATTAGTTATGAAAAGGGTGAAAACTAAGAATATTAGTAGAAGCTTCAATCCAAACATAGTCACTCATAGTCAAACTCTAGTGCCTACAAATGCCAACACACACACACACACGAATACACACCGGCATCTAACTAGTTTGTCTTCTTCTTTCGCACATCCTTCATCTACTTTGTTGGTACAATGAGCCAACTAGTTGGTTGACTTGACTCGATGACAAAAACCAGCAGTTCCCAGAACAGCTCTGTACAAAACCTCAGAGAGAGGTTTTCTTTATGTCTTTGTACGCTCGCTGAATGGAGGACTCTAATTTCTACTGAGTCTAACTTAAGCACAAGTCCTCATTTGTGTCGGAGATCACCGGGTCTCTGCAGCAGTTTCTTTTTCATGGGGTTGACGCTGTGAAGAGGAGGAGAGGAGTTTACAAGAGTCAGAACATCAGGAATACAACCACTCCACAGTGGTCACTTTATATCGAATAACTTGAACAGATGGTTTCAGAAATATTTTCAGTTTTATTTACATGATGGAAACTTGTCTTATGCTTCAGCTTCCTGATTGTATATGTACGACAGAGTTTTCATGGTGACAGCTTGAAAAATGTTTTTTTTTCTTCCTTATGGCTTGAAAAAATGAAAAAAAGCCATTAACAGTGGTGGAAAATCACTTTGGACATGAAACACAACATTGCACATCCAGTTTTTCATTGGAGTTGATTATCATATTGCTGTCCGCTCACTTCCCAGGAAGCCTGAGCACTCACCCTGCCATCTTGAATTAGATGTCAGCCATGTTTTTCCTATGTATACTTCTGTGTGTGTGTGTGTGTGTGTGTGTGTGCGCGCGTGCATGTGGGAAGTGACAGGGCCTCTGTTATGTAGCTCTTTACATATAAAAGGAGCTTTATGAAAATGTTTGGTGTGACACGGACACTCATGCCTCATCAGGACTCTGAGCCGGGTTGTTTGAGTACAGTGGTACAGTGTGAGAAACTGAAAAAAAACCTGAAAATATATATATAATTCTATATTGTGCAGAATATTTATTGGCCTTTTGCACCACTGAAGTCATGCTCTGTCCTGGCCATGTCCAGCGCTCTACCATGTGATCATTATGCATTGTCTTGTATTGATGACCCGTGGTTGATTTGATTGTTTTTTCATGTCAAGTGCATTTTTCGCAATAAATGCCTTTGTTTTAAAACTGATTTAAAGTGTCTTTTTGCATCTGCCTGCAGCTTTACAATTCAGCTCTGATAGTGTGATAGGATACAATACACATTTGTGTACTCATGCATAACAAACACGTCTGTAAAAGCAATAAGGATTTTACTAGTGCCTCTTGGAGGATTCATCCTGAGAATCACGTTGTTCTAATACAATACATATAATGATCTGCACTCACAATGTGCTCATTATGAGTTTATGTAGGAGGAACACTCCAGGTACAGTTATCTTACAATGTAATCTTGTCTTTATTGTTAACAGACATGTTAAGAGATAATGCTGACACTGTTGCTGTCTTTTCATCATTCCCCCACCTTTTCTTTGCCATCTTTCTGTCCCTCTGTCTCTCTGGTATTCTCAAACCAACACTGGCATCCTCAAGGTGTGTAATTTGTAATTTCAGAGTTTCTGAGAGCACTCCCCTTAAGTGACAGCCTCACCTCTCCACCAGCCAGGCCTGTCTCCAGTGATCACCTCCATTTGCATTTAGAGTGACTGGCAAAAGGTGACAAAGATATGTTAATGCCTGTATGTGTGAGAGGGAGCAGAGGTATGACAGCTATCTTGGATGTAAGCGTACTCAAAAAGTCTTGACTCTAACACAGAAACTCAAATTGCTAGACTTAAGGCAAGCAGGAAGCATTTAGATTTTTCAGACTTATGCAGTACAGTGATAGTGTTCCCCTCTGGCAGGAAAACTAGGAGAAATCGCTTCCCACCCAGAGAGTAGCTAAATGTGTCTGTACACACATATGCTCACTCACTCATGCACATACTTTCTCCACATTTTGCCTTGGTGAAATGGTTTTCCCCAGGTTTTCTTTTCCCAGGCTGCCACTGAGGTGCTGCAAACCCCTGCAGGAAATCGATCAGCATTCCTGTTTTGTGCCAGACCTGTCTGTCTACCTGTCTGTGTGCCAGCTGTGAGTCACATGAAGGGCAACACAGCCAGAGGGTGAGACATTGCAGGTAACAGGACCTCTATCAGGTCATACAGGGTGGTTCCTTAGTGTGTGTGTGTTTGTATAGCTATCATTGTGAGGACAAATGAAACTGTATAACCTTTGGAGTGAGGACTGTTAGGTATTTTTAGTCAGATAGATATTGGTTAGATACTTGATGTATTAGAAATGCTTAGAGTAGACAGGATGTCTAGCTCAGGCTGTTAAATGCTTAGTCATTCTCATGAGTTGCTGCAGGCTGCTTATGGTCAAGGAGAACTAGATAGAAAGTTGATGACTGTTAAAAGACAGGATGTTTAATATTATTATTATGACGTATGTATAGGCCTGTTGTGGTTCAGGGTCTTTCATCTTTTAGCTGCCTGCGTGCATGTTGGAGGTGCAAGATACCTGAGCGTGTAATGTTAATTTTGACCTGTGTTCACTGAATAAATCAGCACTATTTTGAAGTTACTTGGACTGCCTCGTTTCTCAGAGTTAACGGTGAAAAGAACTGGGTATCCAACAATTTGGTGCCGCAATGCTGTGCGCCGGTTAAACTCTCAGAGTACCAGTCCATTGTCCCGGACCAACACATGGTGCCGTAATCCTGTGCCTGGCTGAGCTGTAAATCCAACATTTTGTCCTGAATTGGCTGGGATCC
>NW_018127968.1:1604879-1605647 GCF_001952655.1 Monopterus albus | reverse complement strand
TGCCCACTGTCCATTTGAGATAAAACGGTGTTATTCCGCTGGGGTAACCCCAAGGACCGGCGTGCATCAGAACTATTCTGATGTAGAAGGTTCGCCGGTCAGTGGTTTTCATTGGGCCCAGAGCCTCTCATAACGGACAAGCGTGTGGCATATTTTCATTATGGCTGATTGTGATATTATTCAGGTCTGGAAGAAATGACAATCTGGCTCATTAGGTGCTATTTTGTATAACCTGTTAAACAAATGGCTAGGCACACAGAATTCAAACAAACATTTTAGTGAAACACAGAGTTTCATTTCATGATCTGAAAAGATGTCTGAGAAAGGAATGTTTGGTGCCTATGATGAAGCTCCCCCAGAAGAGGGAGCTGTAAGACTATATATTAAACAAGCAGCTCAATCAACTGCTACAGCACGTTTGCGTAACAATACAGCGTCTTTACTACAGAAACACAAAACAGAAGCTAAAGTTAAACACTGTGAGACATTTCTTCAGGACTGTCTCTGTTTTTTGGCTGAATTTGAAAAAATTCAGAAAACCACAGCCAGTGGAAAGGAACCACACAAGTCTGCTTCTTTCTCCGGTGACACAAATACACACACAGATAACAGCTCAGAGGAATTTCAAGGTCACCCACAGCCTCTCTCACCCCCTCCTCCATCTTGAGCTTCTCTGCAGGAAGGAAGCTGGGAGACAAAATTTCAAAGTAATGCACAACACCAGATGCCATTAGTTACCCCTGCCGTGAGTAATCAAAATGTTTCACC
>NW_018127968.1:1591439-1593885 GCF_001952655.1 Monopterus albus | reverse complement strand
TCAAAGACCAGCGATTTTCTGGAGTATTAACCAGACCTTTCATACATCTGTATACACACCTTCAATGAGTTCTTTCACAGCCTGAGACTCCACTGAGTCGCCGTCTTGGGTTGTCGCTTGTGTTTTGCCTGTGCTTCCTTCACCCTGGCCCGCTCGGTCCGGTCTGTGCCAGTGGCTCTTCTGGATCGGAGGGGATGATGGAACAAATGGTAAATACCGTTAAACGTACTTCACATTAGCAACAGCGTATAATTACTTAATCAGTATCCAGTTAACTATATTAGCATGGTGACGTAGCTGTTATGATAAAACTGAGGTGGCTATACAAGTTAGCACTAGTATACGTAGCCTACCGTTGCAGTTCTTTATCAATTACGGTCAAGTAATCTCTGTCATCTTTCTTGGTCACAGCTTCGCCAGTAGACGGTTTGAATCTACTAAATGTTTTAGTGAATCCAAACGACACGATCGCTGCTTTTCTTTCTCCTTGGTTCTCGGTAACAGCAGACTTTGAGGTGACTCTCTCTTCTCCCTGCCACGCCATTATTGTTTGTAACCCAGAGAATAGGAGAGAGGAATTGTGGTAGTTGTAGTTTTATTTCACCGCGTTTAGTTTGTTTCTGTAGCTACAAATGACTACAATTCCTATTAGGCATCAAAATAAAACCTACAACGACGCAGAGCATAGGCATAAAAAGGTTTTGAAGCACACAACTAAATTTTATTTGAATCCATTGCTCTATGGGGAGCAAACGAGGCAGAAGACAATTGCAGTTTACAAATATGTACAATTAAATGACAATTTGTGTCTTTGATAATACTAACTTCAATGAAATTTTTGGATTTAGGCTAATTGTCAGAACAGTCAATAAAGAGTCTTACTACAATTAGCCAATTTACATTTGTCATCAATGTATTTTTGACATTTTGGTAATTATATGGATCAGATTTTTCAAAAGTTATTCTTAGCGTTATTTTCAGGCTATGACCTACTTGCATCATATGGCCTATTAGCCCCAGCTAAAGGCCTACATTACCCATTGGGAGTAATAGCTTTATTCAAGATAAAGTCACAGATTTATAACCTTAAGATTTATTGCATAACATTATTATTCCTGGATACATATTGCAAATTAGGCTCGAAAGACTTATAATTAAATGACGTATTCACGCCTTTGAGCTACAACTTGGATATAAAGTCCTGGTTGTAAATCGTAGCCTAAGCGAAAAATGATGCTGCTGATGCAGGTACAGGGAGACCGAGAGCAATTAGGGGCGGTACTTTTAACTCTTTTATTCCCTGCCCTACAGGCTCATTAACTTCCCAAGATAAGCCCTCTAATTTGCTTTTTTACCAGTGGATCTTTACTACAAAAATGTGAGGGGGCCCCAGCTCCAAATGCAGCTATAGCTATTTGCTGCGCCCACTCTATGAATGGGCACGCCCATAACCACTGGGCGCAAAATTTTGAATGATGGTATGTGCATTGTGGCATGTAAAAATTACAGACCTGTTCCTTTACTTAGCTTTTGTGACAAGTGAGCATCGAACCGGATCTTTCAGGTAGGCTACACTGTTCTTTTATTTTGTGTTTTCATTGTGTATTAAGACAGTATATTTGACGAAGGTTAGACACGCTAACGTTGTCACTGTATTGTACTTTGAGACAGAAGGTCAATCACTGCAATAACCGACATAAATACGGTGGTGTGCTATCATTACAGTTTGTGTTTACATTGTGAGCGCAACGCAATCAGTGTTGTTTATATTGTTGCTGCCAGGTACATGGCTAATATTACTGGGTCTGTCTATATAAATAAACGTTATAATAATGAGTGATCCCTGTGTTCATATGTGAGCCAAATAATGGAGCTTCATAGCATTAGCATATTTTACTAAGGTTAGACACAATATTGTCACTGTAATGTACATATTGTGTTTTTATTTAATTTTTATGTTGTGCACATTGTGGGGGCATTGAGTCAAATTCCTTGTGTTCTTGAAATACTTGGCAATAAAGTTTATGCTTACTTTGAGACAGAAGATGCAAGTAAAATAATAACAGTCACAGTAGCCATCTTGGCTGCTACTGTGGCTGGATGGCTGTGGTAGCTGCTGGATGAGCTACGGACTGGCAATTTGTCCAGGGTTTACCTGCCTTCATCTGGGCTTGGTAACAGCTCTTCTGCAACCCCCTAGAGTATATGCAGGATGGATGTTGTGAGAGAGTTAAAGTTTAACAAACTTAAATAAATGCAATTCTGTTTACTGTAGTTGACCTGTCTTGTAGCTTTATTTGATGTTTTTTGGTAATGTGTATTTTGCTGAAGTGTTTTGTAAATCTGCACTTTCATACAATAGCCTGGTCTATAGTCACAATGTTCATGTAGGCATTTTGCTTATCTATGATCCCCAAAGAGTGCAATTCTTTTCAAAGATATATTA
>NW_018127968.1:1571742-1591029 GCF_001952655.1 Monopterus albus | reverse complement strand
GCTACGGTAGCTGCTGGATAAGCTACGGGCTGGCAATTTGTCCAGGGTTTACCTGCCTTCATCTGGGCTTGGTAACAGCTCTTCTGCAACCCCCTAGAGTATATGCAGGATGGATGTTGTGAGAGAGTTAAAGTTTAACAAACTTAAATAAATGCAATTCTGTTTACTGTAGTTGACCTGTCTTGTAGCTTTATTTGATGTTTTTTGGTAATGTGTATTTTGCTGAAGTGTTTTGTAAATCTGCACTTTCATACAATAGCCTGGTCTATAGTCACAATGTTCATGTAGGCATTTTGCTTATCTATGATCCCCAAAGAGTGCAATTCTTTTCAAAGATATATTATATAGATGTCTAAATTAAAATACTATTTAAAGACTTGTATGATATTTGAATACTTTATGCTAAAACCTGAAATGGTAGCCAAGAATGACTGAAAGCTAAAGGGGAACAAAACTAAAAAACAAAGATAATTAAAATCATCTACTAAGAAGCAAGCACAATAGCGTCCCCCATCAAAAGGTCCTCACTCCAGTGGTTGAATGCTTACTTTTTCCCTGTGATTTTTCAATAAGCTGAGGTGAAAATGGGAGTCAGTGAGCCCTCTAGTGTTGAAATGTAGCATGCATTTGTCTGTAAGTATAGCAGAAATGGTGGTCCTCACTCCCAATGTACATTTACCTGGACCTCACCTCGCTGCTCATACAGGAATGTGTGTGTGTGTGTGTGTGTGTGTGTGTTCAAAATGGGCATGCAGGGACGATGTTAAGTAGCTACAGTCTCCTAAATCTTTCTCTAAACCAAAGGGGAAATCATTCTGTCATTTTTCCTTCCTATAAAAAGGAAATAAATGTAGCTGTCTCTATATTTTAAAATAAGTCACAGGAATGGAATGAAACAAGTCTGTGGCTCTTAAAGCAGTTTGCAAATTCAGTTTTAGATTTGCTCCATTGTTTTAATGTAGTGTTCAAAACAGAAGGCCAAAGCCCTCATTCTCCAGTGATGGAAGAAGTGCTCAGGTTGTTTACTTAAGTAAAAGTAGCAATACCTTAGTGTAAAATACTCTACTACAAGTAAAAGTCCTGCATCCACTATGTTACTTAATTCACCTTTGGTGAATGTAGCCTTGGCCAGGAGGAATTGATGTCATCAGGTCGTGTCCAACATTCACTGAATTAGAATCACTGTCTGTGCCTGGATGTCGGTCTGGGTGTTTCGACCCTAAACCACAACAATTTCCTGTTGGTGGGTCAGCAGTGGTGGCCAAATCCCCTGCCCATCTCCTCCTCCTGGCTTCCATAGTCTCTTTATGCTGCCTCCCCCATTGCAGGATGAGGGAGGCATTTCCCACCATTCTAATAGCGAGAATTGTCTATAGTGACTGTGCAGGAAATCCTCTACAGCCAGCCTCAGCTGGGAATAGCCATGCTAGCCATCCTTTACCCCTGCAGTTATGCAAAAGGTTCTGGTATTTAACCACCTCTATCCTCCTTGATTGTGTGCTATTTTGCACCCGGACAGGATGTAAGCCAAAATATTAGCATTCAAATATACATAAAGCTACTGCTGGCTGTTAACTGTGGGCTGGGCACTAAAATGTCCAACAGTGGTATGTGTTGCAGCATATGCAAATTAGAGATGGATTCTTTTAGTTAGGTTTTATGAAAGGCCCGCATTGAACCGGCACTTAAAGGTATATGGGCTATAATGCCCATGTGGTGTTCACAATGTGAACACAAACTGTAATGATAGCATGCCACCATATTTATAATGTTAAAGATAAAGATAATGTTAAGGTGTCAAACCTATGTAAAAATATACTAATTATTACAGAATCAAAAGATAAATTAAATGAACAATGTGTGTATTTTATTTTATTAATCTGATTCTGAAATGTAACTAGAAACTAAAGTTAAACAAATGCAGTGGACTAAAAACTACAATATTTGCCTCTGAACTGTAGTGAAGTTGTCAGGTCCACTCGGCACGGCCTGCCTCTCTTCTTGCTTTCTCTCTCTCGTCCTGCGGGATTGGCGCCTCAGCTGTGTTGCCTTCAATAATCAGTGACTTGTTGGTTGTAGCACACAGCTGAGGCGCATTCCTATGATTACTGTTCCTTTCTTATTTAAGTAACTAAATATATGTATTTTTGTCATACGTCTATTTGATTTCCACGCTGGCAGTTCCTGTGCTGTGGATTTCTTTTTTGTTCGCCAATCATCCTGGTTGTTCTGTCTACTCACCTGTCTGTCCTAGTCCTCTACTCTCCTGGTTCCCCTGCTGATGTTCCGTCTACTCCTCTGCTCGTCCTGGTCTCCTCAGCCTTACTATCCAACCCCGGTTGTGTATATACATTGACTCTGTTACGTTGTTACTTTGTATTTTTCCATTAAACCACCTTTTTTTTCCCACTAGCACCTGGGTCTGCACATTGAGTCCTACCTCAGTTCCCCCGTCACCCTCCTGGTGAGGGGGACTCAACCATAACAGAAGTTGAAGTATCAGAAAGTAAAAAGTCAAGTATAGATACAATTGTACTTAAGTACAGTACTTGAATAAATACAACTTTCCACCTCTATACTTCTCCACATATTTACATCATCTCACTTCAAAAGCCAATTGTCAGTCATCCCCTGCACCAAACAGACATTAAAAATGTATTAGAATGTCAATGCACTAGTTTTATTTCATCAACTTAAAAACCACAAAAGGACCTCTACTGTGTCTGACTTCAAGTACACACACCTTGTGGCTCAGGAGGAAACACAGAATGTTTGTAATGTAATAAACAAATGTTTATAAAAAATCCACAGGGCATCTGTTAGTAATTGAATATGTGGTTTTCTTTAAAATGGAGAAAGCCTTTAATAAAATGTAATTTCTTAACACATGTTGATCAGATATTGGGGCCAATATTTTTGTGATAAACCTGTATGAAAAGAAAATGCACTAAAATCAAAGCTGTACCAATGATTTTTAGTCAAAGCTTTAACATATTTGCAGCATTTTAGCTTTACGTGCACACTTCTCTGCGCATCTGTAGTGGCTGGCATTCAGTGTTTAGACATTTTGTGACACAACAAACAGACAAGTATAGTGTATCATGGCAAAAATACAAAGATTTATTTATAAAGAAGGAAAACAGCTCACACACAACACTGTTTACTCCTTACAAGTGTAGTACAAACATGTCAGGCAAGCTTTACTGCATTAGACATCAGTATTTCCTTTGATATTGTGTTTCTAAAGTGAGCTTCACACATAAGGCACTAACACATTGTGAGCACTAGTGTAAATATAGAGTGGCAGTGTTTGTGATTACATGTTTGTTTGGAACTTGGAAACCAGCGCCTCTGGTTTAATCCACTGAGGTATCAAACCCTGTCTTATAGTGACTCCAGAGGGAAGTTTAAAAATGCTTAAAATATATTCACAAACGCATCCCTGCCCCTGTTCCTTTTGTCCCTTAAACGGTTTTGTGAGTCAGTTCTTTCAAGACACACTGGTCTGTAAACTTCTGCTGTCTCATTAGAAAACCTAGAGGAGCAATATAAAGTGTGTGTGTGTGTGTGTGTGTGTGGTTACATGTACTGGAGAAGTTGAATGTTCAGAAGTAACTCTCCCTTCTCCCCAGTGCGACAGCTCCAGATTTTTGTAATGCTGGTAGGCTCACAAAGGCTGATAGCATCAAGGAAGTGCAAGGAAACAAATCCGATATTACAGAATTACAATGCCCTGTGAAAATGCTTATGACAGCTCTTAATCTACTAAATCAACCTTCAGAGGTGATTATAGATACAAAACATGCCCTTTTCAGACAAGGATTCTGCAACACTGCTGGATCTACCTGCATATCTGTTACAATAAATGGCATATTTGGCATTCAAACAACATGCAGGTCTCTGTGGAGTAAATACTCTGTAATGCTCTATTCAAAGTTCCCATGGCTTTTGTGTGTAGGGCTAATGAACTATGTTTCTTCTCACTCCAGTGGCAGCGCTGCCAGAAACCAGCAAAAAGAGACTAAAGTGATGGATCTTAAAACTTATTTTGCAGTTGAATTCTTAAAGGCATAGACAATGATTCTAATTCATTACCCATAATGTCACATTCAATAAAATTTCCCTCACGTTCCCCTTCCTCACCATCCAGTTTGTCCATTATAGGAGCCTACCGAAACATGTCACACTCGTCACGGGCTCTGCATTTGTTTCTACTATGGTGCACCCGCTTTGGAAGCTAAATTTTGGCACTCCTCAGGAGGTAGTACTAAAATCAAGTACCAAGATTGCAATGGGGAAGGGGATGCGTGCACACAGAGCAGTCACCGGTGATCTTAAATGTCCGTGTCTTCACACCTCAAGCATTAGCATTACAAGCTTCATGTGAAAACACACAGCTGACTGTGGGTGTGAGAGAAGAGCAGCCCCTCCCTCCGCTACAGGACCGACAGAGAGAAAATACAGTAGGAAAAACAAAGCAGGATGGTCTGCATCAACCCCAGAGGCTTAATGATGGTTAAGGGAAGTACAGGGTAGACTGCTTGTTAGGTTCCGATGGTGGAAATGCAGCGGTTACAAAACCCTAACTGAAACCAGTTGTGGATTTGTACAGATGCTGATCAAAACATCGCTTACTGTACATTTAATTATTTATTAATGACCTGCTCGTCTCGGCTTCTCACTAGTATCTGTGTCATCAACTGTGTGATAAATAATAGAACTCTGCTGCCTGTTTCATTAGGGGTAGGAATCTTTGGCAGCATGTTAAGTACTTATAAGTATATAAGGTTATTCAAATTAGCTACACCGTCACCACCTGCACCATCCAATGGGATGAACACAGTAATGGAGCAATAATTATAATCCAATAATATAAAGGTGCCAATCTGCATGAGTACTTTTACATTTAGTACTTGAGGTTATATTTTGATGCTAATACTTTTGTGCTTTTAAGCAATAGCTTGAATGCAGGACTTAGAGTACTGAGTTGAGTTTAGCTTTTTTGTTCTGTCAATATTGTGACCAAAATCTATTTAGAATTGAAGATATGAATCACGTTTCTAATGTAAATCAATTTTTTTCTCCCACTCCTATATTTCATACAGACAGACGGTGCCAAAATATAGTTACAATTACATGCTGTATCTAAAGCATGTCACTGGATGTTCATACTGTAAGTAATTATGCAGATACAGAATGAATGAAAGGACTCTACAGATATTTGTCCCATTAGAAAAGTCATAAGACTGGTTTGGTACATTACAAAACACTTAGTCCTTTATTATACACTAAAAGATATGGCAGACATAAAGGTCAAATGTAACTTTACATTATATTGTTTGTACCTATTCACCTCCTTTGATTTGTGTATAGCATCTATCGAGAACACTGTGTGAGGATAAATTCATTGGGCAAAAGGAGGTATATGAAAAATAAAGGTTTTATATAAAAATGAATGGATAAATATAAAATATTAATAAAAAAGTGGTATAAAACCCCCAAAGAAGATTAAAAATACCATTGAGGAGAAGTGTACACTTTAGGTACAGTCAAACTTTGGCTGAGAATTAAACTCAAACTCACACACACTGCTGGTTTGTGAGGGGTTTTCCTAGTTAGTGTCTGAGACAGGCCACAAAGGGCTGGAAAGGATGTGAGCAGCATGTCACTGGTTATACTGGTCGTAGTGGAGTGGGCGTCAACGTCTTCACATGAAGCCAGAACTAAAAGAACAGGAGAGACAGATTTACAACAGTCAGCTGAGATATTCATTTTTATAACATATCTTAACACACCCCTCATCGGCATTAGCTTTCACAGTAGCCTCTTACTTCTTGCGGTCCTTGTCCTTCTTGCCGTTGGCAGTGAGACTCTGGGCCTGCAGGAGTTGAGCCGCAGCTCGTCTCTTGCTGAAGGAACTCTGGTCCTCCTCCAGGAGTCTCTTCTTTTCCTCCAGTGCAGCTTTCTCATCTGCATGAAGGCGCTTCAGCTGCTCAAAACGGGTCTGCAGCTGAAATATATATACACACAACAGATAATCTGAGTAATAACAGCAGAGCCCTGGCTGTCTAAGTGCCATACTGTAATTAATACCCAGAGTCAATGCACTGTTTACTTATAGTGAGCTTTACTCTCTCATACTAAAACCAAGTTACATGTGAAATTATAGAAAAGTTACTTTGATTTCGTGAAGTTAAACCAGAAACACTGGTGACATTTCGTTTTATGACGACGCACGAGAGAAAAACAAAATCTGACAGGGAAAACAAGTCTGAATTTATTCAGATAGGAGTATACTATTAAGTCACATTTTCCAAGGAGAGGAGAAAAAAAACTGACTAGCTGTGTGCTTGCAAAAGGACATGTACCGTTGATTTAGGGTTTACAGATCAGCAACAAATGGAAGACATTAAAATAATAATAGCAAGGGCCAAAGACAAAGCACCTAGTGGCAGCTTTTTTTTAGGTGACTTTTCCACTTGAATGTTCACCTGTCTACGTACCTCTCTCTCAGCCTCCTTCAGTTCGGCCTCTTTCTCCTTCACCCTCTGCACAAACATCTGCCTCATCTCATCCTCTCTCTTTTGCAGCTCCACCAGAAACTCCTGCCGCTTGGCCACGTAGGTCTGCTGCAAACTGCACACACATAAACGCAGATCAGTCGTCTGTTTTCTTCCTGTGGATGCAGGTGTTGAGCAGCTGGCAGCTCACCTGACAGGTTTGCACTCTGGGTCTGTGTCTTTGAATCCCATTTCCTCCAGTTTGCAGCGTCTGTACAGCTCATAGTGGCGAGTATGTGTCTGCTCCCTCAGGTCTTCCATGTTCACACAGATCAGCATCTCTCTCAGCTTCACAAAGTCACAATGATTCTCGTTCTCCACTGATGCACACACAAAAGACAGACAAGTCGTCAGCTTATGCGTCTGGCTGGCATGTTTTCTAATTTCAAGTGTTCTGTATCTCCATATCTTTTTATGTCAGGCTAGAAAAGCCTTTAAATCATGATCAGACAAACTCCTCACTGACACAGTGATGTTTTGTTTTTTTTTACTGTAGGTTGCAGACTGCTTAAAAAAAAAGGACAGGGCTGGTTTCAGTGCAGGTTTTTACAAGATAACCCCACTAAACAGGAATGTGCCGATTTCAAAACTTCAGTGTTGAGCTCTTTCACAACAGTCAAATCTGCTTGAGGCAAGTGTGAGAATACCTTTGTGTATAATAAAATTAGGTCCGAAGGGATTAACAGATGTGTATAAATACACCTCACAGTGATCCATCTTACCTTGTACTACCCCCCAGGGATACTGACGAGCTTTCACCATCTTATTGCCAATGGAGACTTCCTCTGTGCTGCCTACCACAGCAAATGGCAAATGACCCTATGAGAACAATTTACAGTACGTGTATAGTTGTAAATAAACTGTGAAAAGAAGACATGGTGAGATTCACACTACAGTTGCTAAACGATTTTCTTGTTATAGGTATAACATGTAAATTTGAAAATTAAGTCACAGCATGTCATTTACACCAACTCTCTCAGCAATTCAACCTAACACAAAACACAAGTACAGTGCTGGTTTGCTTGTTTAAGATGCATTTTAATACTTTAGCTGCAAGTGAAATAAATCAAACCACACACCAATGGGAATACACTGATCAGCCACACCAGTAAAACAAGTGGCAGGTGAAGTTAATAACACTGATTATCTGGTTACAGTGGTACCTGTCAAGAGGTGGGATATATTAGGCAGCAAGTGGACAATCAGTTCTTAAAGTTGATGTGCAGGAAAAGTGTGGAAACTTAAGGATCTGATTGACTCTGACAAAAGTCAAATTGTAATGGCTAACAACTGGGTCAGAGCATCTCCCACACTGCAGGTCTTGCTGGATAGTCATGGGTGCCCAAGGCTAAGCGATGCACATGGAGAGTGAAGGTTAGCCCATGTCTGATCCCAGAGAAGAGCTACTGTAGCAAAAACTGCTGAAAAACATCATGCTGGTTATACCAGAAAGATGTCAGAACACACAGTGCATCGCAGCCTATACATACAGTATGGTGCTGCATAGCTGCAGACTAGTCAGAGTGTGGGGGAGGTTAACCAGGGCCAATATTCTTCTGGTAAACACTGGGTCCTGCCAATCATTTAGATCAGTGCTTCTCAAATAGTGGGGCGTGCCCCCCTGGAGGGGGGCTCGGAGCGATGCCGGGGGGGGCGCGTGTGACCCTGGGTAACAGAAAATAATTGAGAATCACCGATTTAGATGAATGGCAGGATCCGTACCACGTACCTAAACATTTATGCAGACCAAGTACACCCCTTCACATCAACATGCCCTGATGGCATTGGCCTCTTTCAGCAGCATAATGTGCACCTGTCACATTGCAAAATGGTTCAGAAATGGTTTGAGGAACAAGACTAAGCATTCAGGGTACTGCCTTGGCCTCCAGATTCCCCAGATTCTCCAGATCTCAGTCTGATCAAACATCTGTGGGATTTGCTGGACAAACAAGTCAGATCCTTGGAGGCCCCACCTCAAAACATACAGGAGTTAAAGGATCTGCTGCTGACATCTTGGTGCCAAACACCAGAGGACACTTTCAGTGGTCTTGTGCATGCCTCGATGGGTCAGAGCTGTTTTGTCAGCAAGAGGGAAACCTACACAATATTAGGCAGGTGGCATTAATGTTGTGGCAGATCAGTGTATATCTGAACAATTTCTGTGAATTTGAAAATCCACACACACAAAACTATTTTACCTAAAATACTCGATGCAATTGTATTGAAAATTAGTAAGGGCAAATAACATTACTGAGTTCCTCAATGTATGAACCCTGGTGGGAAAACTATGAGAGACTCTGTGGTGCTCTACTTCAAAATATGTGAATGTGTTCTTACGTTCATCGTAGTGTTGACTTTGGCTACGGTCTCATCATCCAGCGGGAACTGGTAGATCTGGACGCCATTGCTGACCAGCTCACTCATGATTTTGATCTTGAACTTGTGTAGCTCACTCTTACTGATAGTGTCAGCCTTGGCAATCACTGGGATGATGTTCACCTACAGCAAGATGGGACAAGATATTCACCATGTTTTTCTTCCTCAGCTTTCATTGTTTACAATATGCAGGCTGCAAATGCATATTTTATTACATATAATATTAAAATAAGGCAAAAACATTTACTGTATTATATTCACATTCAATTTTTTCATCACACTTCACTTGTCTATTTAGCCAGATCTTCATCTCAATTAATAAGCAATGTTCTTGCTACACAAAACTATGACAGCTCACACTAAATACTGCCACTAAACAACTCAAGGGAGTACTTGATCATTTTAATTCTTTAGGCAGTAGCTTTGGATGACTCACTCTGCTTGAAGTGTTTTGATAACAGCAGTGAGTAAGACGATGAAACCACTGGGTTTTCTTCTTGTACGTTAAAGGAAAATTTCACATTATTTCACCTTTGGTCTTATAGTTAAAATAGACTGTTTCCATTAGCTATGATATCAGTCACTAATCATGGATGCCAAAACTTTGATGCATCAAGCTGTAATCCACTTGGCCTGTGGCCACAAATAATATTTACTGTGAATCTGAATGCGGACTTGTTTGAAATCGTTAAGCCAAAATTAGTCAGGATAACTTCCCAATGCTTTGAACTGAGTAGCTCCTGAAACCACAGGCATCTTGTTACTTGGCTATAGCAGGCTAACTGCACTGCATTATATAACTACATGCACACACATTAAAATGGCATCCATTAGTCTGACTCTGGCACAGGAGAGTACAATTCAACAAAAATGTCAAATTCCAACAGCAGTTGTTTTTGTTACTTTGTCTAAATGTTTAAAAACTGTTTTTAGAAAAGTATTACATAAACCAAGTTTACAGATGTTATTTCTGCCCCAGCAGCCCACTCTGCTGTCAAAGTCATCCCACGTTACTGTGGGACTGTCTGTCATCTTATCGTACCAAAGAGGAGCTGGAAATGAGTCGCTGTCACTCAACAAGCTTCTGGGCCAGACCCCACACACATACAGACACACACTGATCCCAGCAGATAAAACACAACAGTGCCAGGACATTTGTTGCAACAGCTGTCTGAATGAGTGACTGTCTCCCTGTCAGTGCTTCACATTCAACAAATAGCTCTTTCTGTGTGTGTTTGTTTCTGTACAGTGACACAAAAGGACAACTCAAGTGTGAGTGCGTGATGTGATTACAACATTCCACTGCTTTTTCTACTCCACTCAGCGTGCAAATCCAGAGTTGCTGACACTCCAGAGCAATGAAATCGCACAAACACACAAAAAACACAAAGTCACTACACACAGAGCATGGGAAAGTTTCTGACCACTTTAAGGGAAGTGTTTCTAAGACTAGAAGCAACAACAGTATAGTCCCTTTCAAAGAACCTCGCACTGTGACTCAAATACACATCAGTTTCCAACTAGTTTTCATGTAATGTTCCCATCTGAGGGCACTACTGTCTGCCTTTACTGTCCATGCAAAGTGTCTTCGAAGAGTCCCACAACAGAACAAAACCAATAGTGCCTGTGCTATGTACACTACTTTCTGATCACGATCCCACAGTGCAATGTGTCGTCACATTATAGTTAAAAAAAAAAAAGTTACATTCATGTGATGCTACACTAGACACAAAATGATGACTCGTGTTCCTGGAGTATAGATCTGTAGTATTTTATAAATCCCACAATGCCAATGATTGTGCATCCACCTGATGTGTCGACAAATCGTTTTGTGAGCACGATTTAGATTCCTGTGTGATCCTGTACTGCCTACCTTATACACCTAGTGCCGAATAGCAGCTGAAGCAGAAATAAATCACGTTGTGGTATTAGCTACTGTTATTGGTTAACGCAGCTTTAAAACTATTAATTGTGCACCCCTACTCTTTACCACACACAGGGATTTTTCACCTACCTTGCTGTCTAGTTTCTTCATGGTGACCAAGTCCAAAGATTTGAGTGAATGACCTGATGGGGAGATGAAGTAAAGGCAGGCATGGACCCGCGAGTCATGGTAGTTGTGAAGAGAGCGCTTGATTTTTAGCTCCTCCTGCAGATAACTCTCAAACTGCCTGTCAATGTAGTCCACCACTGGCTGATAGCTACAGTAAAGACATATGAGCCTGATCAGTATTTTTGGTTTTATGAATGGCAAAGATTAGTTCACAGTGGCAGTAAATTAAAAATAGAAGTCTTTAGTCGCATTCACTCATTACTCCAACTCTGCTGATCGCACTTTAAGACCACCTCTCTTCAGTAACACTACTGCACACACTCTCCTCCTCCCACCTCTCTTGTTTGTTCATTTGGTCTCCGAAGCCCACGGTGTTGACCACGGTGAGACGTAGTCTGACGTTACTCTCATGCAGGTCATAGGTCTGAGCACGGAGCTTCACCTGAGGCTCAAAGTGGGATGACTCAAAGTTCTCAAAGTTGGTATTGAACAGAGTATCCATCAAGGTAGACTTGCCAATACCAGTCTCACCTAGAGTCAGAAAAAGATGAGTTTAGGTATTCAACCTCACATTTGAGGTCCAAAACTGTACTGCAAACATCAGAAACTGGCTTTTTGCCACCAAATCAAATCTGTTCTTGCTCCAAATTCAACCTGTTATTGAACTAATATTCCTTAGGAGTATCAAGCACTGCAGTTGTGTTCAAAATGCAGTTTTTTATGACATCTAGCTAGTGGACAGCAAAAGCTCAAAATGCATTTAATAGAATGTAGGTTAAATGTCCTGAGATCACCAGGTAAAACTACATGTTTGTGTGGGCATGTTGCTCAAAGTGAATGAAGACACTGTTATGACTGTACCAATGCAGAGAATATTGAAGCAGAAGCCTTGGCAGGTGGACTTGTTGACAAGCTGATCTGGGAGACTGTCAAATCCCACATGGCCTGCCAGAGAGAGGGGTCGGACTCCTTTATCCTAAGGAAGAAATCACACAAACAAGCAAATCATTCCCCAGATATTGTAGCCATTTTCAAAAAATAATAAGCATCACCCTAAGAAAGAACATGCATTTTTTATCATTTGTCCACTTAACTCCACTGAGTTTTGTTGTAGGAGGTAAATGTAAATGCAGCTGATAAAGTAGCTTCATGTATTAAATGCAATTAATTAATATCAACCTGTATGGGTTAGACAGGCAGAGAACTAACACTAATTACGTATAGTGTGGTAAATTGCATATTGCTATTGTTAAGGAAAATCATCGTGATACCCCTTCAACTTCTGGATAATGTACTCTGTACTGTATGTGTGGGAAACAAAAAATGTTCATATAAGTTTTAACAGCTTGTTTATTTCTGGTTAAATATCTTGTTTGGAATGTGTGACTGCCTGTTTTCATTCAAAAAGTTAGCAATTATGGGGCACATTTCGAGCATAGTTAGTGTACCCTACATAATTTTCTAACTGAACATGGTGATGAAAAACTTACTTAGCAACTTTTGTATGGATAAAGGTAATGCATGAGTGAGCACACAGCCGTTCTTATAAACGTTTTATGGATGAACGGCTAGCATAGTTTTAAAAAGCGAGTGCCCTCTCCGCTGTGTATTTTGTTAAAGATGTAATAAGGGAATTCACTTATAAAAGTTCAAAACTGAAGTTTAATTTGATGATTTTGATATATATACATATCGAGGTGAAGGGCAGGTGTGCTGTTGTGCTGTAGGCTACATTGTAACAGCGTTTCCACAACTAGATTTTAATTTGAACTGTAAAATAAAAACTAGCTGTTAGCATTAGCTTAGGACATCAAGCTAGCGGCAGCTAACCTAATGATAGCCTCGCCGGACACTCCCTGCTCCACTGTTAAGAACACACTCAATATAGCTCACAAAAAGGGAAAATACTAACCGGCTCCCGAGCCACATCCGAAGAAGCCATAGTTTTAGAGAAAAGTTGATATCCCAGATGGATTCAGAAATATTACAATAAAATTCACTAAAAACTAACTCCTTGATGATTGTCTCCTTTTCAGGAACGCCTCACTACGTCTATCATTGACAACTGGACGGACTAGACCAATCAAAACAATGTAGGAATGACGGGAATTCTTCGTTTATAAATTTGCTTTAAGATTTTAAATTAGGGTAATATATCACGGGAATTCAAATAAATTACATTGTCATTAAAGGATATAATATAATACAGTTGCATGGATTTGTAGTCAAACAATAATTTATTGCATTAATAAAAAGGGCCCCCTTCTTTGTATAATGGTACAGCGCAACTTCATTTTACCAGTCCCCTTAAACGGTACGCCGAATATCGTCAAAAACTTAAACAGATCATTAACGGTTTCATACATTAGTTTTGACTATAAAGACATAAAAGTAAAGAGTTTTGACAATATTTTTGAAAGGTGCGTTGGTTTGCCTGTTTAATCCGTTTTGGCAGAAAAATATATCAACATTTGCTCACTCAGATTTTAGGGTAAAAAAGATGCCTATCATTACATCGCATTCTAAGAATTATTTTATACGCTACCTTTTCACTTTATATGGACTTTGGCGCATTTGTGTTGTGTGTTGATCGTATGCAGTCTGGCACTGACCAAAAAGATTGCATGTCTTGTTAAACTATCACGGGGTTTAGTTAACTATTACATGGCTAAATCAGTTAATTCTTCGGGGCCAAGTATATTTCCACTTCTTTCTCGCTCACATTCACAAAAACTATACTCATGGACTTTAAAAACACACACAATAAAGGTGGCGCATTTTTAAATTCCATGAGTATACTTTCAATAGGCCTACGTGGTTGATTTTACAAGGGGCAGCTTGGGTTTACGAAGCGCACGGAAACGCAACATGGTGAGTTGCCAGTTTCGGAGACGTGCGACCCCTGTCTGCCAAAGCTTGACAATGGTCTTCCCCGTGGAGGAGAGAAGCAGTCCGACCGAAGATGCTGTCGCTCACGAATGGCAAGAACGTGAAAACAGTCATTTTGAAACATTCTTGTGTAACTGAGTTTTAACTTTGCGCTCAGTTTAGGCCATCCACGATGATGTCGTCCCAGCGCACGGAGCAAGCCGTGCAAGAATTCCTCACGGAGAGAGGAGGGAGGGTCCAACAGATGGAGCTGATCGATCATTTCCTATCAGCGTTGGGGGGTGATGACCAGTCAAAAGAAAGGGTGGATCGTGAGGTGCTGGAACACACCGTGGACATTGTGGGTTTTGTAAAGGTGGAAAACGGTGTTAAATTTGTGTGTTTAAATACGGAAGGCGGCGCAGAGACCGTGATGCGTACGGACGCAGATGGCCACAGTAATTTGGAGTGCAACGGTAATATCCAGGAGACACTGGACAACAACTGTGTCAACGGCAACCCTGACAACGGAGACCAAACAGGTGAAGGATTGACCTGTTGTGTTGATTATATTGTGTTTTATCTATGTCTTTTCACATCTAACCTATATATTGTGTAATTTTCTCGTTAGCCTGCTAAATAGTAGGGCCTTTCATAACACCATCAAGTACTATGGGTTCGCCATCGCTTTTCAATACCTGGTGTGCGGAATTGGGCTGTAGATGCCATCATCTCATGATCAAGACCTTTAAAACTGTGACTTTAATGCCAAAAATATTTTTATTTATTTTTTTTATTATTTCTACAACAATGCAAAAATAATGATGACTATATTTTTGTATATCTGTGCAGGATATGCTGGAGATCATGTCAATTTTATCCAATAACTTATTAAATTCTGCAGTTGGATGACAGTACAGTGACTAATAAAAACATGTTCCATGGTTTCACAGGAGTATCCAGCCCTCTGTCTGCCAGCTTGGACAATGACAAACAGTCAAATGGCAAGGAGCAACCTGCAGCCCCCTCCCAGACCAACACAGGGACTCCTACATCTGTTGGAGAAGGGGAGGTGAACCTGAGGGATAGGAGGAGGCGCGAGTCAGCCCCAGTTATTGGGATACCAGATCTGGACCAGGCTCACCCAGGAGGGTCTCACAGCCAACAGGTGAGAGGGGCACGCAGAGTGTCCAAGGGGTCCCAGCGGGCCATTCTGACCAGCTGCCTATCTGAAGACAGTGCCTTGGAGGCCCTGGACCCTTCTGGAGATATCAACACGCCCAAGGGAAGTCGTAGGAACTTCATAGAGCTGATGATGAATAGGTCTCCACAGGTAGGATACTGTGATTCTCTGACAAAAAATTTCAAAGCAGATTATTGTTATCAGTCATAATTTTATTTGTATGGCAGTTTTACTAAGTTCTCTACAGTGCAAAGCAGATAAAACAAGTAACAAGCTTGTGAAGAAGGCTGTTTATAAAAATGAACTTCGACCTCTAAAAAAATATCAGATGGAACAGAGAAAATAGTGCTGCACTGCTTTCACTCGTTTCAGATCACGTTGTGCTTGTGGCCACACCTAAAGCAGTGTCATGACAGGTGTTTCATATTTGGGTGTGCTCCTGAATGGCACACAGCTATGTAACCAATCCCGCCATAACCCTTACATAGGTTGACTTTCTGTATGTTCTTTTAGTTGTCATCATCAGAAAACAAACAACAAAACCGACAAGCTTTTAAAAGTCATTTGTTTATGGCCAAAGACATCCTTATACAGTATATGTACATTAGCTTTATTGTGAACAGCGTTGCCCAGTACTCCAGTATCAGGCTTGACTTGTCTTTAGTCAACATGTATGGTTCTTTAAATGTGAATTATTTTAAGTGTTCTGAAGCAGTTACTTAAAGTGCAGCTGAGAACCATTTGAGCAGGGTATTGGTAAATACCTTTTTTGAAGAACCACTGTATTATACTTAGAAATGTACTGTATGCTCCTCTTACACTCTCATGCTCTTCTGTTTGCAGGTTCGTAGGTCTCTAATCAGTCGTGGCTCACGCCTCTGGGACTCGGTGAAGGGCGATGGTGATTCAGCATCGCTCCTCTCCTCAGCCACTGATGAGGACTGTGCTTCAGTGACCCTGGACCCACTGGAGCATGAGTGGATGCTGTGCGCCTCAGATGGCCTGTGGGAACGCCTGCAGTCCCTGCTAGCTGTCGAGCCTAGCCTAGTGACCAAAAGAGACTTTGTGACTGGCTTTACCTGCCTCCACTGGGCAGCTAAGCAGGGCAAAGCTGAGCTGCTCTCCCAGCTGTTGGCCTTCGCCAAGGAGAACACAATTCCTGTGAATGTAAATGTGAGATCAAGTGCTGGATACACACCACTACACCTGGCAGCTATGCATGGACACACGCAGGTGGGTTGGTATTGGCTTGTCATCTGCACAGTGAAACAGCAGATAATTACAAGTGCTTTGTCTGCCCAGGCCTTCTTCAAAATATAGTAAACATGCTGGAAAGAGCCTGAACTAGTTTAATGTGTATGAACAAAGAAATGAGTGGAATAGTTTGAATCTGAATCATTGATATTTTGATGAGATTGACAGTCTGAAATCTTTCACCACCTGCCTTCGAATGTGTCTCTAAATGTTTCCCTGGATATTTAAATTGTTTACAAAAAAAAAGGATGAATACTGAATACACAGAAACCTTGTCTGGTAATTGACAAAGATGGGGATTTAAAAGGAACATGTGCTGGTTGTGCTGTGGTCACAGGAAACAATAGATGGAAGGAAAGAAGGTGAAACCTTTTACCTCGCATGAACTGTTAAAGTGAAATCCTATGCCTTTGCCACAGTGGCAGGAGGTAACATACCAAAACTCTGTCAGCTGTCTAAACTCTTGGGATCCAAACATGGGACAAATGTACACTAAGGTAAACAAATTGAATCTAGATGCAGAAATACAAGGAAAAACAGCTGTATTTTGGCTGATATACCACTGAGAATGATTGACCAAGGTAAATATATCATATGTTGTGACTTCCTGTAGTGTGGCTACACTATACACATTGTTATATTTAAGAGTGCAATGAAATAGGTAACATATAAATACACACACATAATAAAACATGCAAAGACAGGAGTAACAGGTGACTGATCAAGGCAGAAGTAAAGACGATTAGTATCCTAATGTTGACTTGTCTCAGGTTCATATATTTTTCAGCTTACATTCACAGATAAACAGTGTTATTATCAGAGCTCCACTAAATTCTGCTTAAATGAACATGAAACCAGGTCTCACTCAAGTTTGTACATATGTGATGTGCTGTGACTGGCAGGTGGTTCGTGTGTTGCTGTCAGACTGGGAGGCGGACCCCGAGGCTCGTGACTACAGCGGAAAGCGAGCGATCCAGTACCTCCCTCCACCGCTGGCTGCCCACCTGCGGGAGGAGGGAGTGGTCACCTCGCCAGGAGCTGAGTCAGACAGCGAAAGTACAAATGCCAGCGGTGGTGGAGGACGTGGCTGGAGGTTTCCCAGAGTCCTCCAGGGCAATCTCAACCCACTGCGGCTGCTGAATCCACCAGCTGAGGTGGCAGAGGAGGCGGTCGGGAATGGGAAGACTAAGGGGGGCGTGCAAAGGAAGTCATCTCTGAGCCGGCTGAATGCTCGGCTACACCGAGGACGCCACCGAGCCCAGATCATCCACAGCGCCTCCTTCAGGGACACAGGGGAAGTGGGAAGAGGAGAGGAGCTCGGCAGCAGTCCTCTCCGAGCCCGACCGCTGTCCAACCTGTTCGGATGAACTGACCCCATTTTGAACCAGCAATACAAAGATGTAAACCTGTCTGATGTTTTGATTTACAGGATAATTTCCTCACCTTTACAAGCTGACAAGTAAGACATTTTTATGAAGGAAATTAATTGTACAAATCTGATATGCAGTGTGAAGCTGATTTTAAAGTTGTATTATTATAGGATTTTAAATTAACAACAACAGCATGTTTTCTAAAAAATATAACTTATTTTTGTTCCCACTGAGGTTATTAGTCTTATGTTGATCACGAACTGTTCATGTAGCTTTTTATTTGTCACAACAGTTCGACTGAAAACTGAACTACACTGTGAAATGTTCTGAACTTGATTTTTGTGTTTTTGTATTTTTTTTTAGGTTCTGCTTTAGAGCATGTAGCCATTATAACACCAGGTTTATTAGTTTAATACCTTATTAGAGCAAACTTCACACAAATGCAAAAGCACCAGGCAGGGCATTATCATGTTTTCATTGTACTCACGGTGACAAAGGGTTTGATGATAGCACTTGGTCTGATTCAACACAGTTGTTGTTTGCACTTTTCTAGAACTCATTTTCTATTTTTTCAGTCTCCTTTTATTAGATGGTGCAGATTTTTTTAAATACAATCCTGTAATGTGAATAAATCTTTTTTTGAATATTCAGACTGTTGTAACCACAGAATCCTTGTATGTCCAAATAACCGTGCACAGTCTGTTTGCACTTGTCACTTTGGGAGTGGTAGGTGATTATGAGGGGAAACTGCTGAAAATAAAACCCTGACAGCTGCTCTTATTTCCAGATCATACTTGCACATTAACAAATACATGATATAAGTGGGTGATCAGTTTGTTACACCTTTAGATGTATAAGCTTACTGCATACAGTATGACACGGGAATATTTCCAGGCCACCATGGCTTTAGTCAGATCCAGTTATCAGGACACTGCAATCAGTTCCACACTGGAGGCGTTTCAAAGTATGTAGTTTTTTTATAGAGTGTTTTGATGTTATCGAAACAAATGTGACGTTGAATGTAAGGTCTGTGTTGTCCACATGCATCAGTGTAGCCGTGCATATACGCTCACAGTACATACATGTTGCTCATTAATCATGTCTGTGTCATCTGTGACCAGCAGAGTCTAGCTGCTCTATGTTTAGCTGAGGAGCACATTTCCCATATATGTGACCTTTACAATAACACATCCTAGATTTCATAAATGTTCTCTTACTTTTTTGTAGCATTTGTATGAGATCATAGGGCATTTATGGTTGACACTTTTAAAGTAGAAATGTATTATACAGCCGTCACTTTTTGTGTAAATGATGTGTAGTGTTAATTTTTATATCTGTAAGTTACCATGTCTGTCTTTTTTTGTGAAATACTGTGAAGTTACTTGGTGTGACAATGTGTTTTGATGAGCCACTATTGTTTTTCTTTTCATGCATCATTCTCAAACATAAAATAAAGCAATAATAGGTTGCCTAATTCTACGACCAGTGCTCTCTTCAGTTCAAATCCACACTCACATGTAGATTCAGGTTTTGAGTCCAATGCAGATTCAATGGTCATTTTAATGTCAGTATAGCAAATCAGACATCTTGAATGTTATGGCATCCAAACAGAATGTACCAAAG
>NW_018127968.1:1561563-1571732 GCF_001952655.1 Monopterus albus | reverse complement strand
CACCAAGTGATTGCTCTTGTCTGGTGGTGCTGAATAATTGATGATCTGATGATCCTTTGCGCCAGCTTTGGTCAAGCTTTTACAGCGTATCCACAGCTGCCTGCCCACAAGCTGTTCATGTAACACTGCACATGTAACACTGCACCCGATAGAGTCACAGCCAGTCCTCATTCTGCATCTGTTGTGTGCGTGCGCACATGTGTATGTGCAGGACCAAGCATCCTCTCAAGATCTGAATGATCTGAACCTCAAAATTTTGTTAATTTTGTGAGGTGGCGACGGTGCAGGACCAAGCATCCTCTCAAGATCCGAATGATCTGAACTTCAAAATTTTGTTAATTTTGTGAGGCGGCAACGTGGTCAGACAACGTGGACCCTGTCTCCTCCCAGCAGCCCACAGCTTTAGATTATGAACCAGAAACTCAGCAGAGAGGACATGTGAATCACGCTGAGATTGAAAATTCATTCTTTGATCTAGACTGTGTAGATTCATGACTGGATTAAATAAAACCCATAAAATCACACTTGATATTAAGGTTATGTCCTGGTGTCTGGGCTATTTGGGGCAGTATTCACTCAGTGGTAGACTGTTCACTTTGTGTTCAAAAGCAGAGACATCCTGTCGCTTAATAAGAAAGAATCGCCTGTTTTCTGGAAATGGTATTATTTTGTGTTATGAAATATTTGAATGGTGCTGCTACATTCATGAGACGTGTTCTACAAATTGGTGTAAATACAGAATATATTATGGGCTTTGACAAAGTATGTTTTGGTGTTTATTGGTAAAGAGGTTCATGGGTACGTGGGTAAAGAGGGTGTGCTTGTGTAACTGTTATCTAGATA
This sequence comes from Monopterus albus, assembly GCF_001952655.1. Lineage (NCBI taxonomy): Eukaryota > Metazoa > Chordata > Actinopteri > Synbranchiformes > Synbranchidae > Monopterus > Monopterus albus. Next base: position 1,570,889 of record NW_018127968.1, on the reverse strand, counting down.
TGTGCTGTATATCTAGCTAGATAGTTAATCTATTCTCTCTCTCTCTCTCTGTCAGGGAGCAGTGTGCGAAGCTCCCGTGAATGTGAAGGTGTGAACCCAATTAAAAAGCCAGTAGTCTGAGGCAGTAGAACAGAGTTTATTGTTGTCCTTAGGGAGCTCAGGTGTGGGAGAAACAGAGTCAAACTGGAACAGTAACCAGTATGGAGGGATCAGGCGGAGAGAGCAGTACTTGCTTCGGTGCACGGTCGAGGTCTACAGCAGGGCAACAGGGAGGGCAAGACAGAATCTCTGGTCGGTAGTACAGGCAGGGTCTCAATATCAGAATAAGCAGGCACTAGGGAAGAAACGGCTAGAGAGTCTAGACAATGCATAGAACAATCTGGCAGCTTCCCACAGGGTGAGAAGCTGCTATATACTGTTGTCAGCAGGTGTGGGTAATTGAGAAGCAGGTGAAACCAATGTGAGTGATGAAGTAAAGTTCTCGGGAGTCAGGGCGAGCTGGGGACGGGAAGTATTGTCAGAACATGACATGACATGATACAGGAAGTGGATGGGGCAGAATCATGACACACTCTCTCTCTCTCTAAAAAAAAAAAAAAAAATCCCCACTCGCCATTCACTTTGGTGCGGTCTTATTCTTTCCTTTAAGCCAGAACTGATGAAGCCTCTTGGATGAAAGGTGAAATGTGATCTACCTAAATCTACATCCAGATGATTTCTTCTACGTTTTTTCAACATCCCTGTCTGTTACAATGAATTTGTTTCCTGCTCCATGACATGTGGCCTGTAGATTTGGAATCATTGGAGTCAAGCTATTTTTATTTGCTCAATTTTAATAATTCTTTAATGCAATTTTTAAATTTGATAATTTAAGTGTAATTCAATAATCTTTCAATTCAAGTGGGCTTTATTGGCATGAAAGTTTTAACAATGTTCTTCACATTACAATCAAATAGAATTTGTTTATAGGTACTTAATTATTTGTAATGTTTAAAATATATCATTTTGAAGTGTGCTTGTGTGTGTGTTATTCACTACCCCCGATGTTGTGGTATATTGATACATAGGGCAATAAGAAAGGCCGTTCCTCCCTCTCCTAATAATGAGGTCTAATTATTTGAATCCTGACATTACAGAGTAAAAGAAAATTCAAAATAAATGCCTTTCCTTTTTTAACACTGAAAGAAGAATTGCATCTCTGTTGCAATGAATTTGTTTCCTGCTCCATGACATGTGGCTTGTAGATTTGGAATCATTTGAGTCAAACTAATTTTATTCTCTTTTCAGGTAGATCTACGAACTGTAAGTCAATTTATTTTTACTTTATTGTGGGTTCCCTTGTCAGAGCCCCCGTGCCTGTGCTAGTTTATTCATTAAAGGGGTCTTGTTATAGTCACTTTGCTAAATGTCCTGAGTTTACTGTGACATCTAGAATGTTTACTTCAGGTGTTTTTGCTAGCACTCCATGCCCAACTGTCTTTCCAACATGGCTGCTCTGCCATGACTAGATTTTTTTGTTTTTTTTATGTTGTCTGACCTGAAGTGGCCATCTGTAAGTAGATTTGTGTAATAGGCATAGATTTAGGCTGCCAGGCACATAAAACTCCTAGGAGAAACTCTTAGCAGTTTTATCTGCCGTGCGGTTGATCTCTACCGCTCGCTCCCACGTTGTCAGTCCATCTGGCTGTTTGAAGATTTTCGATAACGCTGATCTATGAAAGGTATGTGGTTTTTCTTTACTTCTCTAACCTGGTTGGTTCTCCTGTAGGTGGTTGCCATACCGCAACGATTTATTTACATTTCCATTAAGATTTTTCATCACTGCCCGTCGATCCATCCGTTAGATGACCACTAGTCTGTTGGTTTGTTATGTTATGCATTGGGTCATCATTACAACATTTATCTACAAAAGGTATGTGGCTTTTCCTTACTTCTTTAACCTGGTTGGCTTCTCCCTCCAGGTGGCCGCCGCGCCACAACAATTTTATTTTTGTCCTAGATATTCTCAGTCAATGTAGCACATCCATTTACAAAAGATAAATGTCGGATCTCTTGGTTTCACTTTCTTTCTTGTTCTCTCTCAAAAACATGACCCGTGTCATGACTATTTCTGGCTAATCTGCTTGAATGTGTGTTATTGCAATAACACTTTGATTTTCAGGAAATCAACAAAACTGTAATTCTCATTTTCATTATTTTCCCTTGTTGCGGCAGCATCTGTCTGCCTCTGTCTCTATCTTCTATTTCCAATTTTTATTTTCATCTCTTGGGCTTTGAGGCACCTGGTTTAGTGTTCTGGTGTGCTTTGGATAGTTTCAAACTCAGACAATTGCATATTAGCTCATTAATGAATTTTAAATAAGAACCTATATTACTAAAAGCCTTAGAATCAAACAAAATAGAAAAATAACTGTTATTAGATCAAGACAATTGAAAAATGTTAGCAAAAATGACCTTTCAATAACACTGAAGTGATTTGACAGAAGTTCCAGAGGTGACGGGCGTTGACTGCAACAGACTGGCTCAAGCTCTCATAATAGAAAAAAATACTTTAAGCGGAGAAATCATCTAGAAATACAGATGTTCCATCCATCCATCCATCCATCCATTTTCCTCCGCTTATCCGGGACGTTCCAAAATACTTTATCTTAAATTGGCAATAAGATTAAAATGGTCAGATACAGATGGGCCATGACAACAGAAGTAAGGACGCTGACTATAGACCTGTGCACCAGACTGTTTGGTGCTGGGAACTGAGACTCGGTCTCGTCCTGACCTGATGAGACCCCCTCAGCTGTGGGAAACACAGTCAACTACACTTAACTCCAGCATCACCTTGGATGAGATGGTGGCAGCAGCTGAATGAATTGTTTACTCTGGAGTTGATTATGTGCAAATCTGGACTGAAACCTTGGATCCTCTGAAGCACCTCGCCAGTGAGGGGGACCCCCACCCCATCTGTGTGTTTGTCCAGCAAACTCTTTTGTTTGTCTGCACATCTACATACATCTTTGTTTTTTTATGTTTGTCTGTCTCAGTTTCTGTTCATGCACACTTGTCTCTTCATCTTTTGTTTGCATGTTGTGGTCTGTCCATAAAAGTAAAGGAGCCATGAACATCTGATAAAAAGGTAAGGCACTAAACTTTGTTTAGGCAGTCCTGTCTTTCAGTTCCTCCTACAGGTGTGACATGAGACACCACAACAAGCAGTGCTGGCCGTGGCGTAGCTGTATGGCAGGATGCTCATAAGGTGAGGACCGACAAGATGTGGCTTTTCGTCTCTGTCCAACATGGTTGCCATGGCAACTTACAGTATATCTGTCTTTTCTTCTCCTATCATCCAGGTGGAGGAGTTTCAGTCACTAACCATCTGACAACCTCCATGATGTGGGACCGTTTTGCTGCTGTAGCACATCCAGATACTCTCATAAAAGAAATATTGAAGGGGCTTCTCTCTCCATCTCTGTCTTTCTCTCTCTCACTGCCTGTCTGCCCAACATGGCCATCTATTCTGCGTTAGTCTCGTGTCCTACAGGGGGCAGAGTTTAGTTAACTATTTGACTTCCTCATGCCTCTCACCCGTTTACCAGGGTCACATACAGTCAGTGTATCAGTCAGACATTTTAATCATACTGCACTACTTTGGTTACTGGGATAAAACTCTGCCTGCGATCGGCCTGAGGCCACCTGTTGCTCTGTGCCCACTTTATACTCTGACACATTAGATTAATTGTCTGTACCACTGTTTGGGACACTGACTTTCTCTAGTGCTCGTTCAATCTGTTAGAATACATTTAAAATCTTTTTGTGGCACACATGATATTTTATAAAGTTAAACATTAGATTAGATAAACTGGGCTCTTTTCCCCAAACATAAACAGCACTTTGTATCTTTAAGTGCTGTTATAGAGATTATCACTGCCCAGATTTTGATTAAACATAGTTTATTGTACTTTAGCGTTGGGCAACTGGGTCATCTCACTCTGCCAAGTTTCAAAGGGGAGTCTCACGCTTCAAGTAGGCCCATTGAGGGTAGAATTTAGCTTTTCATATTAGGTTTTCCGAACGTTGGGAGGCCTCCCAGCAGGGGAATTTATCCCACGCCTGCAAAGCGTTGTTATTGATGCGGGGATACTTTAGACAGTTTCGTATTTACCTGGTTTACGCGGTACCAGTCAGTGGTGCGTTTGGGTTCTTGGGAGGAAGCCTGGCAGAGACAGATGACTTAGATGACTCTTTAAAAAAAAAAGAAGCTTGTAGACACCAGGTTTGGGTGAATTTGCCAATTGTCTGTAATGACAATGACAGCAGTGATACTATGAAGCCTGATTGTCATGTACACATGTTGACACCATATTGAATGTATTATTACTGTGTTTTACTCTTTAACTTTCTTATAGCAAGATTATACTGTGGGCTGAATTGTCTCACATCTAACAGGCTTTGTATGGAAGGAACTGAGCTCTGCAGGGACAGTACCTCATTATTAAAGTGAAAATTGGCCTTTTGCAGTACGTCATGTCTTGTGAGCGCTTAGCACCTGAACTAGCCTTTCCTCTATTCTAACTCCACATATTCCTACACAATGTACACTGACGGTGTTTTCTAAGATGCCATGTAAATTAGAAGTGAGAGAGCAGAGAACCAACATGGGAGACAGTTGTAGTATCTAAATTGATTCAGCATCCACACAATTACAAAACCCAGATATTACAAAATTCAAATACTTCAAATGAGTTTTTAGTTTAATCCTGATGCTTAATGAGTTGGATAATTTAATAATGAAAAGCAAAGTGTTCCAGAGTATAGACAGCAAATGCACAGTCTCCTGTCATTTTAAGTTGTCCTGGGAACATTCAAAAGGCACTGGTAAGTAGGGATTGGACAATATACCGAGATTCAATATATCATGATACAGAAATGTCACAATACTCATCGTTTTGTCTAGCAATCTATATTGTGTGGTCTCCATACACCAGCAGCTTCACATTTTTTTGTAAATTAGGTAGCCTAGCAGAACACAAGTCAATATATCTGGTTGTTCTTTATATAATCAAACCAGTGCTAGAAAGGGGGTAAAAAAATTACAAGCATTCCACAGCTAGTCATACATTATCATTAAATTTTTAATTGAATCAAATCATACCCCACGCCCCTCAGTATATTACACATAGTTTTGATTATTTTTTTGTTATGTAGTTGAGCCTGCCATCTTTGCCATGTCAACCAGGAAGGAGAAGCAAAATGCAGTGGATGCTGTTATCTATCATATGTTTGAGAAGGATACAGTACAGTCTATGTACTCACCACCTGAGACTGGTAGATAACTACCTGCTTTGACAATCCCACTTCTTTAGTATTTAATGTTCATCCAGCTCCCTACCTGGCACTGTTCATGCTTACCATTTGCCCTCATCTGCAAGTAAAAGAAAGATTTGCAGAGGCCACTGAAAGGATGAGCTTTTTCCTGGGGCCTGTATATTCCAGAGTTCCCTTAGGCAGCTTATCTGTTATCTGATCTGGACAGAGCAGAGAGACTGTCTGACTGCAGCTACTGGCCTACATACACAGTGAGGGGAGTAATGTGTATTATGTAAATTCCTCTGCCATTTTTTTCAGGGAAACTCTGCCAACATTTTTGCCTGTGGATTCTGATGCTGGACCAATGTATCTGCATCTCTCACTTCAGCCCAAATAGTTACTACAGTGATGATGACATACATACAAAGCACTAGTGAATATCCGTGCCAAATAGGCAACAAGGTAGTAACAAATGTCCAGCTGTTAGTTATGTTCATTTGTCTCCTGAGATGCAGTGCCTATAAATGTTATTCACCCCCTCAGCAGATTTTATTTTATTGTTTTCCAGCAGTGAGTCAAAGTGGATTTATTGTGGCTTTTTAGACACTTATTGACAAAAAAGACCCTTTAATATCAAAGTGAAAATAGAGTTCTATGATGATCAAAATTAATTATTTATAAAAAAAATACAAAATGCCTGTTTATGATGTTTTATTCTACAGTCAAATAAATGCCTTTGAATACATACAAGTGATCTGTATTTACCTACTGGCTTCTGAAAGTTTCAGGCCACTTTTGGCACAGTCTAATGTGCAGTACTTTTTGTCCTGCAATCTACATTCAATAAATCAATATGACCAATGACTATGAACTTAATGGTCACTCAGCAGAGCTTCAGAATTCCTCTGCAGAAATGGGAGACCCTGCCTGAAGGACAACCATTTCAGCAGCTCTCCATCAGTCTGTCTTTTATGTTAGAGTGGCTATAGACGGAAGCCGCTTGGAGGAAAATGCATATGACCGCTTATTTAGAGTTCAGACCAGAGAATCTTTTCCTCATGCTCTTTTGAGACAAAAATCTAACTCTTTGGGCAAAACTCCAAGCACTCCAAGTCTGGTGAATACCAAGTGCTACGCAACATCTTGTGGTGGTGGCAGCCTCATACGGGGGACTTCTCAGCAGCAGGAACAGGGGAAATGGTCAGAACTGAGAGAAGGATGACTACAGCCAAATACAGAGGTCTCTGAAGAAAACCTGCTACAGACAGCACATGCCCTGGGAATATGATGACAGACAGGTCACCCTTCAGCATGACAATGACCCGAAGCACACAGCCAGAACAACTCTGGAAGGGCTTCAGACAAGTCTATGGCTGTTTTTGAGTGGCTGTCCAAAGTGCAGACTTTAAAACATAGAACATGTGTGGAGAGACTTGAAGATAGCATTTTACTGACACTTCCCATCCTATATGACAGGACTTGAGAGGATCTGTCAGGAAGAATGGGATCTGTGCAAAGCTTGTAGACTTACCCAAGAATTGGCTGTATTGCAGCCAAAGGGGCTTCCACAAAGTAATTAATTAAAAATGCGACTACTTTTGTAAATGAGGAATTTGGGTATTTGATTTTTATTGAACATTTCTCAAGTTTTAAATTTATCATGATGGATACTCAAGATTCAAGATTTTTATTTGCCATTTATGCATAAACAGACAGTCTAGGCATATAGGAATTATTGTGCAGGGCTCTCCTGGAGTAAAGAGTTTTAAAGCCAAAAGAACAAACACCTATTCTAAATATAAGATTACAAAAGAATACAAAAAACGAGAATACCCAAGAATATAAAATAGTTGATAAAATTGTGGATACAGGAATAAGGTAGCAGGTAAAATTAGGAGTTTCAAATATTGCACATGGTATTAAACCTAGTGGAATTATATATAAAAGTGAAGCTACAGTATGTGCCTCTAAAACAGGGGTGGCCAATCCCAGTCCTTGTTTTCCAGCTAGCCCTACCCTACCCACTGCTGATTAACTGGATCCGGTATGTTCAGAAGCTGGAAGATACTATTTCAGATGAAGGTGGAATTAGGAAAGACAAAGTGGATTGGTATCTTCATATTTTCTTATACGCTGCATATCCCATTGCTTCACATGGTGTCGCTCTTCTAAAATAAGGCCACACGGCTGATACCGGGAGACTGGTGCACGTTGTTTCTTTTTAAGGTCAAAGTTCACAGCATGCGGAAGTGACTAAATACATCCATGGATCAAGTTCTTTCTCTGCAGTTTGGCTCTCTTTAAATCAGTATAGTAATTTTTTTACCAGCAGGCTAGCAGTTAGGTGGGTATCGGTTAAATTTACTGTGATAGCTGACTTTAGTATGACGTTATGTGGAAGTACTCACACGGTCGTTAAAAGCTAAAACCCCAATAGAGGTAACGTTGCACGACACTTCATGCTAACTACCCGGCAAGTAGCTAGAAGTAGCTAATGTTGTTTTTAAATCAAAACAGTTTGCACATAATAGCTAGTGTTTTGCTCAACATAGTTTCTGAATTATTAGCATCATTATTTATCATTCGTTTCATCAGGGTTATCGCTAGTTAGCACCGAGTTTGTCCTACTTCAAGATCTGGTAAAGTTTACTGCTGTCGTTATGCTAGTAACGTTACAGTTGACAGTTTTTGAGCGTTAGCTAGCACACAGGCATGGTTCGATAGTGTTTAGTAACGTTATGGGTTAACTAACAAGCAAACAACAGAAAGCTTTTCCATAGCTTCATATGAGATGAATCGTTTGTAAATGGGTCCAAGATAGCGTTGCTGATACAATGAGTAGGTTGAATGTAACTTTAACGGCAGTCCTCTACGCTTACTTAGTTGTTTGAATCTTGGTGGTTTAATGAGACACACGCTAACTAGCTAATCAAACAAATGTGTCGATAGTTATCTATCAGAATATGTTGATATCTCTGTAATGGTGATTACAGATCAAACAGTTAAAGTTTAACTAAATGCGTCTTTCTAATTTTGATGTTTCAGATAGAAAACTAGGTTTTTCTGAGGATCGACAGCAGAGATCAACAGCATTGTATTTTCAGACTGTTGAATGGAGTTTGGCATGGAGATCTCTGCATAGTAGCAAATGGCCATTGTGAATCATAAGCTTAAATCTGTGAATCACTATTTCTGTCGTTTTTGTTTGTACACTGCCGTTTACTTGTTTTTAATATACTGGAAAGTGAGAGCAGTAAAAGTAATTTAACATGTGCTAACATTCTCTCCTGTCTTCTGCTGCTTCTCAGCCTGTCTGCAGTAATGACCACCATTGTTCATGATACTACAGAGGCAGTGTGCCTCTCCGCTGAGTACAACTTGTACCTGAAGCCCATTGCCAAAATGACCATCAGTGTTGCGCTGCCCCAGCTCAAGCTGCCAGGCAAGAGCATCTCCAATTGGGAAGTAATGGAGAGAGTTAAGACAATGGTAGCTCCAGAGCAATTTTCAGCCCTGCGCATCTCCAAAAGCACTATGGATTTCATCCGCTTTGAGGGGGAGGTGGAAAACAAGATGGTGGTTAAAAACTTGCTAAGCCGTCTGGATGGGAAGAGCATCAAACTCAGTGGATTTACTGATGTATTGAAGGTAAGACTGATGAAGTGAAGCACATATATTGTAGTGAAACTGTGCTAGTTATGTTGCTGATTGCAGCATTTGAAATTGGTAATGCCATGGTCAGTTTGGATGCTGCGGTTTGACTGTAGTGTTTTACACTGAGTGTTTAGAATGCATTGATACCCTCCTTTATATGTCAACAACAATACACTAAATATTAGATACACCTCTCTGCATAAAGCAGTGTAATTCAACAACATCATAAAAATGATGATAAAATTCAGTCAGCACTTCTCTAAAACAGTTTCAGCAAAACAGCACATTATAATCTTCATCACAACTGAATGTTTGCAGGGCTGTTGGATTAGACTGCTTTAGTTATACTTATTAGGTTGACAACTGAGTCC
>NW_018127968.1:1537046-1561452 GCF_001952655.1 Monopterus albus | reverse complement strand
CCAAAGACATGAATGAGACTCTGCCAGGAGAGCGGCCTGACACTATCCGCCTAGAGGGGCTTCCTTGCCGCTGGTTCAGCCAGAAGGACAGCCAGTACCCTGACCGGCCATCTGAAGAAGTCCTTACTGCTGTCTTCCAGAGCTTTGGCAAGGTAGTATATCTAACTTTTTTCTTCCAGCTCTTCTGTGTTGAACAGGAAATACAAATGCAAATATGGTTTCTTAAATTTAGAAACAGGACACAACTCATGTAATGTGGCCCGTAATCTTTACAAATAAATGAAATATGAATTTTACATATAGTGTAGTGCAATAAAGTATTGCACAAGAGCACCAAAAGTCATTTGAGTTTTAAGAAATCATGTAAATAACATTGCATTTACTATGTTCACTGTTCTATCTTTGAACTGTAGGTGCGAAATGTTGACATCCCTATGTTGGACCCATACAGAGAAGAAATGCTGGACAGGAACTTTAGTACTTTCAGTTTTGGGGGTCATCTGAACTTTGAGGCTTATGTCCAGTACCAGGAGTACTGTGGTTTCACCAAGGCCATAGACACTCTGCGCGGCATGAAGCTGATGCTCAAAGGAGATGATGGAAAAGCAGTGGCCTGCAACATTAAGGTACTACATGCTCTAATGGTTGTAAAGCACAGCACTATCCATGTTAATGGTTAAAAACACTGTAAGGAATGACATTTTTCTGTCTCCGTTATTTGACTGAAATATTTAAATAATTGTTTCCTGAACGTAGGTAGATTGGGGTGAGCTGATTTCACCACATATACATAACCAGGCTTGATTTACTAGCGTGTATTTGTATATATTTTATATTCAGTCCTAGAGAGAAACTGATTAGGACAAACTTTAAAGGACAGAATGTTGAGAAAACTCATCAGAAAGATCCTTTTTTCTCGTTAGCTTATTTGTTTTCTTCTTCGCTTAAGTCACATTCATTGTCTTTCTACAGTTGTAAAATCCTTCCTCATAGTATTATAAAACACAGTGTTTGCATCAGGTCAGCCCACAAACTCATGGATGTATTTGTCAAGCTGGGATTAATGGGCTGTACCATATTTTCTCATTGATACCTGCAGCCCCCCCCCATCCCAGGTCTTTACAGTTTTATTAAACACATTGCTATTTTTGGTCTGAATGGCCACTGAGAGACTTCATTAATCTGCGTGCCTGTTGTGTGTGGGGCTACCCAGTGGTTTGCAGCTGCTTTAGTGGTTTTGCTGATGTGCACAATGTTGCTAAGAGGTTGAGCTGTTCACAGTAACATAGGAGCTTTAAGACCTTTTAGTGGAATGAGAATTAAAGCTGCATCATTTTCAAAAGTAATGAGGGTAAAGGAGAACCTGGTCTCTTAAGCCTCAAGGCTTCACTGTGAAATCTAAAATAGGTTAGAAAAAGCAAAGGAGGGTCTTTATAAAAACACAGAGGTACAAAAGATATTGTAATTTGGTTCTGTTGTTTAAATAAATGAAAAAAGAGGGGGTATGTTGTAGTTCACCACCTCCTGTCTGAGCAAAAGGGGTTATATCTCAGTTGCATTACACGTGAGTTTTCCCCAGGGTGGTATAATAATATATCAATATCATGTTGTAATTAATATGTGTGCTTTTACTGGACTGGTTGAAATGACTGTACCTTAAAGCAAAAGGGCATAACAAAGTGAAATAAACCATAATAGATGCTCAAACACTACACCTGCTTTTGAAAGGCAGATCTGACACATTGTACACCATAAAAATATTTTCTGTGTATTTTTGTGTTTTCTTTAGGTGATGTTTGACACTAGCAAGCACATGAGTGACTCAGCTCTGAAGAGGAGGAGCCTGGAGAGAATGAAGTTGCAGGAGCTGGAGAGGCAGAGAGAGGAGCAGAAACGACGGGAGAAGGAAGAGGAAGAGCGCCGCAAGGAGGAAGAGAGGTATGATGGGAGACAAAAGAGCAATGGAAAGCAAATTTGGAATAAAAAAAAAAAAAAGAACCAGAGGAGATTCATATAACTGTGCAGAACAGTTGTGGAAAGGTGAAGCCCAGAACTTAAAAACAGACTGTCATACACCTCAGCTAGCAGGTAGCAAACATTAGGAGATACAGCTTGCACTTTGACTTAAATCTGATCACCAACAAGACATCTCATCTCATTACTATCAATTACCTTTCTGTGAGCAGGCCGCAACTTACTATGAGGCATATTACCTGAGCATGTGGAAAAATCATCTTAAGTCTGGTGAAAGTAAAATTTGTTTGTTAAATGAATCGGGGATCATTGCCAGATTTGAAATATTAATTTTAGTTTCCGCTCAGTACCATGTAAAGTAATAATGCATTGCTGTGTAGTTGTTTAACAGCAATCACAATAAAAATTGACCTGCCACACCAACAGATATTCATAGATGCTAAATTCGCTTTTTTCCAGGAAACAGAAGGAGCACGAAGAGGAGGAGAAGGAGAGAAAAAAGGAGGAGAGGCTGCAGAAGCGAGAGCAAAAGCTTCGGAAGAGAGAAGAAAGGAAGAACCTGAAGAGGGTGAGGCGACAGCAGGAGGAGGAACAGAAGAAGCTGCAGATGAAGATCGCCATGGAGGAGAGGAGGCTGCTGCTGGCTCAGCGCAACCTTGAATCTATACGGCTCATCGCTGAGCTGCTGGCCAGGGCCAAGGTATATCATGGACACAAAGATAAAATGTGTCTGTTCAATATGAAGACAACACTGCAGGGTGTTACTCCTCCCAGCCTGACATATTGCACAGCACAAACCCCTGTAGAACCAAAAAGAGTTTTTGTATGGATGAGTTTAACATGAGAATAATAATGTAATATTGTCGCTTTTCTGCCACAAATAATTTTATTGATTCTCTCATCTTTACGTGCATTGTTTCCTTCTCCTCCTCAGACTCTGAAGCAGCAGCAAGAGGAGAAGGAGAGGGCTGAACGCGAGGAAAAGGAAAGGCAGGAGCAGGCTCGACAGAAGGAGGAATTGGCCCGGCTTCAGCAGCTGGAGGTGTGCCGACGCAAGCAGGAGGAGGAGCTCCAGAGGGTGGAGGTGGAAAAGGAGCGAGCGCTGGAGCTCCAGCGCCGAGAGAAGGAGCTAAGAGAGAAACTCCTCTGCAACCTGCTGAAGAAGAGCAATGGAAGAACTACAGAACCTCCAGACATGCAGGACCAGGCTGGCTGCGTAACAACAGAGGAGGCCTCTGGTCCTGGTGGCAGTGACGTGATGTCGGAGGTCCTGGGTCAGGTGAATGGATCTGTGGCAGCTGAGAGCAAAGAGAAGCAGGTGTCTAAATCTAGTGTGCACTACCAAGTTTCAGGGAAAACAAGAGTCACAGACAGGAGAGGACCGGATGACAGGAAGAAAGACCGGGAGGGAAGAAGGGAAGAGGTGGTGAAAAGCAGGCACAGCAGGCACAGCAGGGATCGAGTGGGAGACCAGGACCACTCCCACAGAGAGAGGAGCTCCTACAGTGGGGGGAGGAAGAGGCGTTCCCACAGTTCCAACAGGAAGAGAAGGAGCTCCAGTCGTCATAGGAGGAGCTCCAGACATCACAGGAGGAGCTGCAGTCACCACGGCAGCAAGAGGCACAGCCATAGCCACTGTAGCAGAAGCACGAGCTCGAGCAGAGACAGGAGCAGGAGCAGCAGCGGGAGGAGCTACAGCAGGGGTAGGAGCCGAAGACGCAGTCACCGAAGATACAGCAGAGATAGCTCCAGGAGCAGCAATGTCAGCGGAGACAGGAAGAGTCACAGTCATTACAGTCGAAGATACAGGAGACACAGCAACAATAGAGACAGGAGCCACTCCAGGCGACGCTAAGCTCACCAATATCATCAGTTTATTAAGTGATATATACTTAAAGTGCAACAAGTTTTAGAAGAAAAACGGGTATTTTGGTCCTTTAATTAGGCAATGTGACCAAATGGCTGGAGAAATGTTTGGTTTAGGAAAAAAAAAAAACTAAGAAGTCTAATCAACACCACAGAAACAACTAAAGCAGCATATGTATGTGAGAAACTTGGAAGTTGTTGTGGTAGAAAGTAAAATTTATCTTTGAAATTTTAGGTAGTTCACAGTAAAGATACTGTCAGCAGCTCTGACTTAACAATATGGGAGAAAATAAACCTCAGCTTTACTGTTTGGTTTCACTAGACTATACAATATGTGAAAGATAATGTATCAGCATTTGTACAGGGTACACTAAACCCCACCCTGAAAATTATAACAAGAATAAACACAATTGCGTCTTAAACTTAGGTTCAAAGTTAGTGATCCACTATACACCCTTAGCTTTGATATTTATTTTATTAGAAGTGAAGAATGCTGCTGCTGCATTTCAAATGTGAAGCTTCCACAGACTAAAATACATACTCCTGTTTTTAGACCAACTGATAGATCTGCTAGTTTCATTTTCATGTGTTAGCTTCTAAAATATTTCTTGGAATACTGCTACAGGTTTGGCTGTGTTGCTTTTAAGCTGCTCAGTTAAACATGTGACTGAATTCTACAACAAGAGGCAGCATGTTTGATCATAGTTTTAATTAAGAAAGGGTTGTTTATTTTATATTTCTTTCTCTTTTTTTATTTGAGTACTTGAATTCTGTGGGAATGCATCCAATATACTGTCCCCCCCCAAAAGTTACTCAGTGCTCAAAGCTTTGCTAACAATCCCACAATGTGGTGCCTTTTATGGATTCCACCACTGAAGACAAGATGAGACAACATGATAAGTAATCTTGTTTACTTCTCACTACTGGTTAAACCATATATATATATATATAAATATATATATGTATATGTAGTGAGAGTGATTTCTGACAGAGCCAGGATGTTTGAATTCATGATGACATTGATTCTGACTCAGTAGCCAGTACACTCCCTTTTTCCCTGACCATATGCAAGTGATGGATTTCAGAGCGGTCCAGTTTCTTCAAGAGCGTCAGAAGTCAGGAATAACGTCTAATATTTGTTTAGCTAACAAACACAGTACCAAGTTAAAAAAAATAGGAGGTTAGCCTGTTTTCAGGCTCACGTTGTAGTACCGGAAACATTTTTAGCCTTGCTAGTTATTGTACGGACTGTTTTTGTAACTGAATTAGAGTAAGGGGGGAAGTTGGTCACACTTTTGTTTATGCTTCTTTTTTTGATGTTGTTACTTGTAATGGCAAGCCACATTTGATGTCTTGCATACACATCTACAATAAAAATCCATGATAGGAACTTTCTGAAAACCTTTTTTCTTTCTGTTGATATTTGCAATTTTGTCACTATAATTAGAAGCTTTATGACACTGTGACTCAGGTTCCAGTATTAGGTTTCTGAACTTATGCCAGCTAAATTTTCTACTCTAAAATTGTCTTATGCAAGACTGTGATCACCAAAATGCAAATTCTTTCTCAGAATTACATGTTGTCAGTCAGTCTGCATGATGTTGTGGCCATGATCTGAGCAACTCCTGTCTGTTTTTGTCTTTATATAAACGGATTTCCCCAAGGCCCTGTGTGAAGGAAGAAAGCTGTCATATCTGTATCCTGTCCGTACACCCCTGGTTTAACGAACTGTTGATGAATAATTAGTTGTCAAACTGATTAGTGTCATGGCATGTGACGCAACAGGCTGTATCATTACGTTTATTACTGCCATTCGTCTCGGCATAAGTGCAGTCAGGCCATATGCACATCTTTCATAGGGGAGTCCTGCAGAGGTCTGGTCATTCCATATTGTTGATCACATTTTGGGGTCATGAAAACATTGTGGGAAACGGGTCTGATATGAGTCTGTGCTGAATCAAAGTCCCCATGTGAGTGTGAGTGATAATGAACAAGGCAGCAGTGTACTGCCACAGAGTTGTTTCTTTGTCTTACATAGCCTGAGCCCCTGCTCTAATCCAGGTTATCTGGTTGTAATCAGCTTAGCCCACTGCTGTTCACACTGGTACTGCTGCTATCACCTTCTGTGGCTTTAGTCTGCTACTGTTCTCACCATCTTTCATACGTACACCTGTTGAAGCTTCTACGGAGTCTAAAAGATTTGCAGAGAAGTTCAGCTCACAGCTTGGAAAACTACAATACCCACCGCACTTTTCTGGGCTTCTTGTGCAAACTGTGGCCACTGCTGAATGTTAAGAGATGTGTTCAACTGAGGAGACACCTGCTGCAAACACATGTCCCAGAAAAATACTTGAATATATGGAAGGATTCCTTATCTCAAAGGTAACGCGTGGTCTATGCATGCACCTTTTTATATAGACATTTAGCCCACTGGTGCTCATTTTAAGGTTACTGGCATGACATAACTTTTTCATAACAGACGTTTTGACTTCTATAGGGAAACCACAAGTCTTACTAGAAATATTAACAATGGCTTTGCCCTGTTCAAGTTTACTAGTAAGCCATTAAGTCATCGTGCAGAATTCCAGACTCTGAAACTGATGTGGCTAAATGGAATTCAACCATTGTTAATTACTTTTGTCATTTACACCAATGCATTTCCTACTGCATGTCAAAAATACCTACTGTAGCATTTAACCTTCTGACCTTAAATGTTTACTACTGTGCATCAATTGATCTTGTACTGGTGTAAAAAAGATTAGAGCCATAACGATAGGAGCTTTAAAAGAAAAATGCGAATACTAATATTGTTTTTTGTTGGAGCAGTTTTTTTCAGTCAGTTTATGAATGAATGTATTAACTAGTAAAGGTATAAATAGATGAGAGGCTGAAAACAGCAATAAATGCAGCAGAAGGTGTAAAGTAAAAATCAGAAGAATGGGGCAGTTGAAGTTGTGCATGATGTGCAAGAAATGGTTAGTTGTGAATATACTCTGCAGTACCTATTGGCTGCTGATTCAAACCAAATGCTGCATCTTTTTCTAAAAATAAGTAAAGCTGGAATAAGAAATATGATGCATCACTAGTGAAAGAGCATGAGTTGTGCTATTCTAACAGTAAATCCTCTACTCTGATCCCTCTGTGTCTCACCTAGACTGTGTTCACAGCCTGTGAGCTGGGTGTGTTTGAGGTGCTGCTGGGTGCAGAGCGCCCCCTGTCAGCAGAGGAGATCAGCCAGGCGGTTGGGGCCAGTTTGGACGGCACTCAGAGACTGCTCGCTGCCTGCACAGGCCTGCAGCTGCTCAATACACACCAGGACAATGGACGAGGTGAACACACACACGTACAAATTGCAACTATTTAAGCATGCTGTCATTCAGATCCAGAAGTATCACACTCCTCCTCTGTCTCTCATCATCCACCTCTCCCACCCCCTGTTTCAGTGCTCTACAGTAACACAGAGCAGGCCAGTGTCTACCTGACCCGGTCTAGTCCTTCATCACTCTTCCACTCCATCCAGTACAGCTCCAGAACCATCTACCTGTGCTGGCACTACCTGATTGATGCTGTCAGGTCAGTACACAGAGCACAGCCACAATTCATTCTGCATTTGCGTTTGGCAAATTACTGCCAAGTACATTTTTTTTAAACGTTCAAACCACTTTCATTTTCTGAGCATCTGTAAACTTGGAGACAAATAATGCTGCAGGGGCAGATGAACCGAAAAGGCAATCAGTAATAAACAAATAAATGGCTGCCATAACTGTTGTTAAGGTTGAAAGGACAATGCTACAAAAGAACTGGCAGAATATTATTCAGTCAAATGAGCCGGCTAAGAGAAAGATCGTACACAGGTTGGTACTGAGGAGCCGTGAGAACTGCAGGTTTGATTTGTAGCTTGAGGATATGGATTCTGGTCCTGCTTTTCTGTTTGAACAGTGTCTCACGATGGATTTTATTCTCATTGTTATGTCTGAGGGAGGACAGCCAGCAGTTCTCAGACAGCATGACTGGATTCACTGTGGCTGACAAGTCCATCTGTGAGAAACACTGAAAAAGATCTAAAGAAATAAGGCTTCTTGATCGAATTTACTAATTCATTTGTGCAAGAAGAGCATGCAATAGAAACATGCTGTTCATCTCATTAGACAGAAGATGATTGTGAAGTCATGTCAACACACTTGATTTTATTGCTGTCTCTTTCAGCTGTGAATTTTAAGTAGTAAGATGATCAATACCTAGATTCCAGATGTTGGATACTTCTCTAACAAATGGGATGAGGGAATTATCATCGAACAAGTCACACAGCACTATATGGCTTTCATATATAAATACTTTTTCATGTCCTAGGGAGGGAAGAAACCAATATGAAAAGGCTTTTGGAGTCACCTCTGAAGACCTGTTTCAAGCTCTCTACAGGTAGAAGTGGCCTCTGATGAACACACACACGAACACACACACACACACACACACAGATGAAACACATACTCCTTCTCATTTACATTCCATCTCTGTCTCTCCATCTGAAGCCTATCTGTCTCCCTGTTCTCTCTTCTACCCACAAAAAGCTGACTCGTGGGATTCATTAGGAGCCAAAGACATAGAGGTTGTGTGCTTGTGAGCAATGGTGTGAGGAGGCTTGGGGCAGCGAGAGAGAGAATACATCTGCCATTGTCCTTGAGGACTCTGTGTGTTCATAACATCTCATGCTCAAAGTTTTCACACTTCACTAATCTGCTGTTCAGCAGTTTTCATGGGTCATTTACTCAAAGTTTCACACTTTGTTTGGAATTAGATTTGGCTCGGCCTGCCCGAGGCCCTGCACTGTGAAGTAATGTCAGTCTATCAAAACTGAAATAGTAACTTGCCTTCTTATCCTCTTCACGGCATGATCTGCCAAACTATTGTATGTTGATGGAAAGGGAATGAATGCGAGCTACTGTGTGTTTTGTTATCATGCAATCATGCAATTTAGGTTCTTGTATCTTGGCTTTTGGAGCCTGTACATATATTTCCATTTTCAATTCATTTTTGCTCTCATATCCTTAGGGAAAGCAGCTTCCCATTCTCCAGAAACCACCTCATTAGGAAAAGATGCATGCAAGATGGCAATATTCAAAATATGAATCATGCCCTTGTAATGTAGTACACCCTTCTGCAGATGAATTTGCAATTTAGCTTTAATTGATTGCAAATGAAAAAGAACATTTTTAACACCTGCGCACAATTGATTTAATGTGGAGGAGCAGTTGTTTGTCCCTGCTGATTTCCCCTGTGAAAATTGTGTGTGGATTGGGGAAACGACCACTCAAGACATTCACTGAAGTCATTCACTATATTCTTGGAGCACTGTAGCAGACACAGAATGATTCAAAGCTGGCTGGATGACTCAGACTCTTGTTTAGTCATCACCATGTAACCAGCCATGTTCTGCACCTGAATAATTTACAGCCAAGTCTACTGCTTGAATTCTCATACTTGAGAAAGCAGAAAAGATCTGGAGAGGAAACTGACAAGAGAGCATGGATTTAGAGAGGCTTTGAGATTTCAAACCTAAGCAGCACATTGCATGTTGAGATATTTTCATCTAAATATAAGTAATTTTTTTTTATTTGCTTATTTTTTTAATTTTTTTATTTTGCCCTTTTGGGTCATGTGTCAGGTGATTTCAAACTTCACAGCTGAAATCATGTTTCTGTAGGTAAAACATTTAGAAGTTATGGCATTTTAAGGGGTTATACACTAAAATTGGTGGGTTTGGCTTGGTCATCGTTACAAAGCACCTTTAAATGAATGGACTGCATTCAGATAACTGAAACTAGAGCAGAAAATACAGACGCTAACCCACTACTCACACGAACACTGATACTACAACTACTACTACAACTACTGCTGATAAGGTGAAGAGGCCAGAGCAGCAAGACAGCAGTAAAAGACATATCAGTAGTCAGGCAGCCAACTACAGGTCAGTCTGTAGAGAAATAACAGACCTGCAGTGATGTTGATGAATACAAGACTTGTCTGTTCAGACAGCAGATGGGTCAAAAACCATGCTGATGTTATAGTGATGTAAACAAGGACAGAGATAACCAGGTTAAGGCTTTTTCCTCCGTTTGACAGGAGACAGAAAAGGGCTGCAGATGCTGTCGTTAGGGGGTATTCAATAACTTGTGTCCATAATGTTCTCAAATTAAAGCAGACAGTCTGCAGGTACATCAGCAGCAGCAATGAGTCACTTTCAAAGTTCTTGTGGAGGTCACTGTGTCATCTGAAGTTTGCTCAATAATCAGAGGGTTTATCACTTCTCCACAGTATGGAAGTATGGATAAATCAATCTCACTGCCATAGAATAGAGAATGCTCTGTGTGTGTGTGTGTGTGTGAGCCTTCGTGGCAGAGCAGAGTGCTGGTTGATGAAGTGGAGGTTTCTGAGCAGCAGCAGTCACCACAGGCTCTTCTGTTCTGCTGCACCCCATCTCATATACACGTGTCGCCACAGGGAGAAAGTATATGAGGACAGGCTTTGTGTGTGTGTGTGTGTGTGTGTGTGTGTGTGTGTGTGTGTGTATGTGTGAGTCTGTCTGTTTTCTGTGGACTATTTATTGATCGAGTAGCCCCTATGGTGACAGCTTAAAGAAAATGATGAAAAAATCTTAGCCTCAGTACCATTAGACATAAATGAGAGGCAGGAAAAAAATGACTTGCTGTATTGTGTGTGTGTGTGTGTGTGTGTAGATCTGATGAGGAGATGATGACATTTATGCAGTTAATGGACTCCATTTGGAACATCTGTGGCAGAGACGTGGTCACAGCCTTTGACCTTTCACCTTTCACGGTCATCTGCGACCTTGGTGGTAAGTCACTGTGCGTGTCTGTGTGTGTGTTTGTCAGATCACCATATCTAATTTCCATAAGGCTGTGGGTTCAGAGTCATTATGAACATTTAAATAGTTTGTCATGTGTTAACTGAGCAACAGCTGGCTCAGCCACACACACATTTATACAGTATGGTGCTGTATGTGTGCACACAAAAGGAAAAAGCACACGCATACAGTCGACTGTGACCTTTGTGAGATCGTCCACAACCTCTTTTGAGTTTTTGATTAAATAAATCAGTCAGCCTTCTCATCACACCAGACTGTTTGAATTGTGTAAAATGTATAAATGTGAATGAGGACAGCCGGTCTCACTGCTTTACAGTGAGAGCAAAGAGCACAATGGCACAAATGTGAGGGAGAAAAAAATGAACAAACACAAGAAGAACTCTACAATATAAGACCGGGGCTTCTGCAGAAATGCAGACACGAGTCAAGAGGAGAGCAGGATGAAATTGGATTGGAGTGTGAAGGAGTGTGAAGGGCATGACTGCAGCTCCCCATTAGGAGTCTGTCTCTCACACAACATCTGTTGTGCCTCTACACACCTGCTGCTCAGGTCTGTCCAACTTTCTGCCAACTCGCTGACTTTAATCCAAATCAGGTATCAGTCTACATCCAATGTGCATTCAGTCGCCAGATTATTAGGTAGGCCAAGATGAAACTAAATGTAAACAGGTTGGATTTAGTTTGAATGTAAAAAGATACTGTCTGTGCAGTTTGTTAACATTTACACCACCGATTGTGCCTTTAAAGTGGTACTTCAGTATTTTAGTATTGCACTTGGTGTTTACTGTCCCTGTTAAAAATCCTTGGGGGTCTCCAAGCTGAAATATCCCTGATGACATCTGCATCAGGGATATCTCAGTCTGTTTCTTCAGACTTTAGAAGGCTCTCTGTAGAACCACAGAAGATATTATGCAACTGTCTTCACAGGCTGAGCAGCCAGCCCATGATCTTGTTGTGTAGAATCAAGTTCTTCACAGCTAAACAGGGTGGATGCAGGCATCATTCACCAGTGTCCAGCTACGATACTGATGGAAAGCCTTCACAACCATGAGCCTAATGGAGTTACTGTGTAGTGAAGTAGAACATGCTGTATTGTAGATACCAGGAATATAAACACATGGTAGTGGTAGAGTTTTATTATATATCGTGATTTTTAATTAAATGATCTGCACAAATAAATGGGTATCAGAAAATATACTAAATAAATAGAATACAAATGCAACAAGACAGAAGAAAACTAAACAATACAACACAGTTCCTGCACTGTAACAGTCACACACACCTCCCGTCAAAGGAGGTCATTAACAAACTGAGGCGGTCAGGTTAGCCTGGGGTCTTGTACAGTGTGCTGGTTCTGCTCCTTCTTGCTGCTCTTTGAGTTTCTCTTCTGCTGATTCCTGCTTGATGTCTGAGCCAGAGTAATAAATCCAGAGTGTATGTGTCTGCATTTGTGTAAAAAACTGAAAACATCTTGTACGAATACACACTGATAGAGCAGCAGCAGGCCATGTTAACAGGAAAGCACTAGAGGGCTATGCACACACACACACACACACACACACACACACCAGGCTTTGATCCTGTATTCCACCTCGCTGCCTCTTTATCACTGTCCCATTCGTTCATTCTTCATTTGTCCCTCTCTTTTTTACAAATTTGCTGCACTATCTCTATCGGTCGCTTTCTCTCTCTCGCATTGTTTTATATTCATTTTGGTTGCAAAAGCCATACAAACGAGATGATCGCCCCCATATTTGCAATATTTTGGCTTCCAGTTTGCATAGTGGCAGGAAGTGGTGCCATGTCATCCATCCTTATATACAGTCTAAGGGCTGATTCAGTCGAGGGACAGAGAACACTACCTTCCTTTCAAATGCATGTAAAATCAGCCAGATAATCAAATCAAATTGTGTTTGCGTGTTTGCTTTTCCTTGGATTAGATTCCTTAGTAGGATTCCTGGATAGCAGCTCTGCTCTGTTTCTATATAAAGCGACTGTCTCTCTGTCACTCTACATTCAGTTCAATCCAGTCTGGTTTACTGGCATGAATGTTAGATGAAGCCTATTCCCAAAGCTGCCAGATCTAACTGAATACAAATCATGCAAATAAATAATGGGTACATACCTGAAGGCATCTGTTCCACTCATGTGACACTTATGTGTATGTTTGTGTGTGTGAGAGTGGTGCTTTCCCTTGTTTAATGAAGGCTCAGTATTTTCATTGTGTGGTAACTAAAAGCAATATTCTCTCTCTCTCTCCCTCTCTCTCTACAGGCTGCAGTGGAGCATTAGCCAAGCAGTTCACGTCAGCCTACCCAGAATGCGCCGTGATGATCTTTGACCTCCCCAAGGTGGTGCGTATGTCAAGGGAACACTTTGTCAGCGAGGCCGACCAGAGGATAAGTTTCTGCCAAGGTAACATCGTTATAAGTGGATGCAATCACTTGACATTTATAATCATATGCAGCCAGTTCAAGTGCAAAAAACAGAGTTGCAAACTGGTGAGGGTCGAAAAAGGTGTGACAACTAGTGGTTATTAAACTGAGTGTATTTGTGGGTTGACTTGTAAGTCCTGACTGTAAAATGTTTTCAGTCGATGTATAGTACTTGGATCTGAAAATAAAAGCAGAATAAAAATCTCTTGATGCTGACGCATGTGCGTCTCCATTATCCCACTGAGCTGTTGTGCTGAAAACGTGTACAAAAGTGTCAATTTATACCTCACTCTTCCTTTGTTGTGTCGGCTCTCCAACACAGCAGCTAATGTAGAGAAATCTTTGATCTTGAAAACCACGAGCCAAAATCAATTTCTGCCTCTCCTGCTGTTCTCATAGCACTGATGACGGTGAACACCACAGGAGCTGTAACACGAAACACACGAAAAATTAGATGCACTGTCTTAAAATATTGCAGCTATAATGGACAGCAAGGACATGAGATTATTGGAAGAAAAACGAAAGCAGTGACAAATCAAAGAAACCCCTGATTACATGAGAGGGACACTTCCAGGTTGGCAGTGCCTCCATCCACAGGGCACGAGGGGTCACTGAATGGTCTGATGAGTATGAAACTGATGTGAATCATATGCTGTGGCCTTCACAGTCACCGGATCTCAGATCAGTTGAACACCTATGGGAGATTTTGGAGCAACATGTTAGACAGCGTCTACACCACCATCATCTAAACACCACACAAGGGAATATCTCTTGGAAGAATGGTGTTCATCCCTCCAGTAGAGTTCAGAGACTTGGAGAGTCAGTGCCAAGATGCACTGAAGCTGTTCTGGTCTACACATTATATACATCATTAATTTATTATTACTGTTTATACACTGTTGTAGCATCAAGTCTTTGCTGGTAAACTAAAATCCCCAGACATGTCTTGTCTGAATGTTAGCATCTGGAAATATGCTGTAATCAGTTGTTAGGTCACATCACCACTTTGTAGTAATTACGTTTCAGTATGTAGACCACTAGCAGAATCATTGTCATAATGCTGGAAGGCTTGTCAAGCAAATTAAAAAGTATATGAAATAATGAAATCAAATATAGCAGTGTCTTAGGTATTCATTGCATACGGGTGATGTGTGTGTTATGCATGTATTTGTATATGTCTGTCTTTAGGGGACTTCTTCAAAGATCCCCTGCCGGAGGCCGACCTCTATATCCTTGCCAGAATCCTCCACGACTGGACAGACGAACACTGCATAGAGCTACTCAGTAGAGTCCACAAAGCCTGCAAACCAGGTCTGTGTTTGTCAGGGTGTGTGTGAGTGCTGTTTATTCCCCTCCTTGAAATGAGATGGCAGATTGTGTCTCACAATGCAGCTGATCCCAGAAAAATCTGTCCTTCTGACTTTGATCAAAGACAGCTGTACACACACACACACAAAAGCATTAGATGCAATCAGGAGGTAGAAAACCCTGTGTTTTTGTCTGTATATCTGTGTGTGCACATAAGGGGAAGGAAGAAAAGCGAAGAAATAAAAAGGGTAGGGAAACCTAGTGTTACTGGGCAGTGCATACAGTGTGTATGATGTTTGTCAGTGGTCATTTACAGCAGATAGTGTGACTTGTCACAGCAGGGTAAACACAGGTGAATTAATGACATTAACGACTGCATACAGCAATTGTTAATAGTTCCACCTGTGTTGGATAAGTCAAAATGTCTGCTGTAAACGAATGTGTATGTGACCATTACTATGCCTTGTTTCCTTTTTTAATCCAAGTAAATGAAAACAGTTGGCCAGCAGTTGACCAGTTAGCTAGTTGACCATCAACCTTTACTTGCAAGCGACAGACTTGCCTCATTTGGGTTAACAAACCTATCACTAGCTGGCTCTGCTTCGCCAGAACACTTTTTGAATCAGTCAGAGAAGGGGAGAAAGAAAATCAAAAAAGAAAAACAAACAAACAAAGCTCATCTTTTTTGTTCATCCTGCAGGTGGCGCTGTGCTGCTGGTGGAGGCACTGCTCCACGAGGATGGCACTGGCCCGCTAACCGTGCAGCTGTATTCCCTCAACATGCTGGTACAGACGGAGGGCCGTGAGAGGTCAGCTGCTCAGTACGCTGCCCTGCTGACGTCTGCCGGCTTCACTGACATCCAGCACCGGCTCACTGGCAAGATCTACGACGCTGTGCTGGGACACAAAAAGACATGACTCAAGGCGTTCCTGAGATATTGCCACAAATATCACCAGCACAGAGGCATAATAATGTTCATGGTAACAACGTGAGAGGAGTTGTCACTGCAGGAGAAGCAGTTGCTCTGTTTCATGCCTCTGCCATAACAGACTATTGACATTATTGCAGAAAAACAGCTTTTGCACATGCCATCTTTATTGTTGTGTTCAGCCCAGACAAAGACAGACAGCCTAATCAACTGGTGAAATATCAGCATGCAACTGCAGCTACCAAGACTGTTAAAAAACACAGAGTCTCTGCCATCTACTGCTAGTTACATTAGCATGATAGCTAAGGTGGAACCATATCGTACAGGGCCAGTGGGAAGTTCAGACTGTGTGGAAGGTTTGATCCAATTTAATTCATTTCTTTGCATAAGAATTTATTTTTCTGTTCCCAGTGAAAATCTAGTAATTCAGTCCTCTAGACCTCCAAAACAGATCTATTAAAAATCTATCATGTACCTTGAGATGCATTGCTTTTAAACTACCTCTGACATCAAAATAGGAAGATCAACTGTCAGCGGTGTGGAGAGTATGGAGTATGAAAGCATGCAGAGAGCGTGTTACTGAGAGTAGCAGCAGTAGAGATAATATTGTGTATTGATTAGTGTCGTAGTATTTGTGGTAAATGTACACTTTCTAACCACTCAGTCATATCCCTTGTTCTGAAACCATCCTGTTTTGAACCATCAGCTCAGGGATTCAGCCCAGTCCAGTCTGATTCTGCTGTAAATGATTAACCGTACAGTGCAAAGGTCAGCCTGAATGGTCTGTAGCTTGAGCCACCGGTCTCACTGTTAAGTCGATGACCTTCCTTGCATATATCTGTTCTCATCAGACATTCCTAAACCTTGTGGCTGAATCTTTTGCCTCTCACTGCTCATAACAGCACAGTAAAATTGTCTTTGTAACACACTCACTGTAATGATGGCTGTGACTCTATAAATCTTCTTGACAATGGCCCAGCAGATCTTTTTCTTCACCCCCATCTTCCTGTGAGGATGTATTCAAAATGCAGATATTGGCCTTTTATTGGAAAGTCAGCCTGTCACCGTGCTCCACCTCTCTGATGTCGTCTGCTAGAAAATAATATGGAGCTGATCACACTGCACTGGTTGTCAGTGAGAAACTCCACACAAGTATCTGTGAATATAATTATTATTCAGTTATGTTAATACCAACTGTCATTTATTATGGCATTTAAATAGGCTTGCCAAAGGATAATTGCACAAAATATCAGTTGTCGGCCTCTTTAGCTGAATATATCATAATCAGCCTTCAAAACCAATATTATCTGAACCCTGGTCTGCATTCAGATGACTCCACCACAACGGTTCATTTCTCGGTCTATTCCCTGTACACCCACTCATTCTCGCTGCCCTCTATGCTCATTTCTCCTTATTTTTCTCCTGTGAATTAATCAGACTTCAAAATACAACAAATTAGAATTGATGTCAAATCTTTGCACAGAGTCGGCCTAATGAAGGGAAATGAAAAGGTGAAGATGGTTTGACTGTGCGGAGACAGGGATAGTACCCAGTGCTTAGTACTACCAATGTCCTGGTGGTTAACTGGTGCTGTGTGCCACTTGATGTTTCTTGAGGATGATTTGTAATTTCAGTTAAATTAGGAAATGCACAGATAAAACAGGTTTTCTTAGCACTTCATTTAATGAAGTAATAAGGATGAATTTGAATGAATCCAAATTTGTAATTACCTGTAAAACTTAACTTTCCCATAACTACTAATGTTTCTCTCACACTTAAACCAGATTAGAGAATGAGAATGAGCTTTTTAAGTATTTCCATTTGATTAAAATAAAAGCTAACTTTCCATGGATGAAATCATCCCACTTTCTGATTTAAAGAAAGAGAGGCAGCTCAGGACAGTGAACTAGTCAGCCAGTGGCGTAGTCAGGATAAAAATACACAATAATTTGTTATTGTCTGCATTCATACAAATAGCTTTTTATTTCTTTAAGTACTTTTCCCTCACTTTTCGTCAATGATTTAGAATCGGGTCATTGTTTTCCACTTTCACAGTGGAAGGAGTGCACATTTTTTCTCTATCTCCCAGATCCATTTAGTGCTCCAGCTTATGGAGCTATTATTGTGCTAACCTCAGGTTCAACCTCGGTGGGTTTTACGGATGGTTCTAGAAAGTTAGAGCTGTAAAAACGGGGAACTGTGACAGAGAAGAGGAGGTGAGCTGAGGTTGTTCCTCTATTCTCCCTCATTTGGACACCTGACACAAGTCAGAACAGAGACACACAGATTCCAGAAGTACAACCCCAAAGTCCCCCAAGACTCTTTGGGGGACACACTAAATCTGCTCCAGGTCACACACCCTCCCACCCTCAAGCTCCAGGATGCAACTTTACGATAACAACTTCAGGGCATTTCACTGAACTCACTCAGTTTATGCTCAGTGTATGTGTGTATGTGTGCAAGTGTGTGTTTGCAGTACTTATTAGGGCTCTTTTTATGATGTGGTTGTTTTCATATGAAGGTGAAACTGAAAGTTAACACCTGCTCTTCTTTCTGGAGCAGTCAGAGCAAAACTTCACAGCATTTTCAAACGTCGGAAACTCGATGTGATCAGAAGAATGACTGAAACGGGGAGGTGCATGTTCCACTTCATTTGTGTGCTTTACAATACACATCCTTATGCATATACACTGTAAGGTTCATTTACACATTGTCAAAAACACAGCCAAGAAGGCCTCCAGGTTTATTAATGATAGCTCACATCACATTTGGCTTTTGTAACATTAAACAAGTGCAATAAAAGGTCTGATTTTAAAACGTCACTGTGGAAAGTAAACATCTGGTACAACATTTAGTCATTTATTAGGAATTTCACTAACAGTTCCTGGCCTATCGATATTGCTGGCAACTACCTCTGGACAAGGCATTTTTTCCTAAGTCTTTATATGTAAGGTTTTTTTTTTTAACACAATGACCAATAAGATAACGCTACTGTATACAATTCTGTAATGATGGAGGAAAAAAGAAGAAGAAGACGTCCAGGTCTAAAGCCGTTTTCAGATAGGACGTGGTGGGTACTGCACTCTGCTCCCTGTGGCGAGCCCTGCGCATACAGTGTCCTACCTGAAAACAGCTTAAGTCTCCAGCTTCCGAGTCTGAATGCAGTCAGCGCTTGAGTCCAAGCTTGAGTCTGTGTCATCAGCGCTCAAGTTCAAGCTGAGTCACAAGTCCTGAAAATCATGATTCAAGTCAGACTCGAGTACTATAACACTGGTTTCAGAGTCTCTTCTCTGAATTTCATCCGCTTGTACTGCTATGGAAAGGTGACATGGCACAGTTTTGCTGCCACGTGACAAACTGTCTCTATATTGTGACATGACTTACTTATTTAGTATTTCAGTCATCTGGTCTTGAAAAAGAAACGGGACCCAGATAGGCACTTCAGAGACACGTTTATAATACAAGAGTAGCTACATGGCTGAGAAAAATAATCAAAGTACAAAACCTGTTTGGGATCAGTTGAAAGGAGAATTACCTGGTTGGGATAGTGACAATGTCACCAGGATGACGGCAACCGAGACTTCTGTCAGAGACATATCCTCATTCAAACCGCTGCTGGCTTCGTTGTGGCATAGCTAGATTTTAGGAAAAGATAAAAAACAACAGATTGTGATTGTTGTCTCAACAGAGATGAGGAGGAAAAGTGGGGATGAGGACAGAACAAGGAATTCTGTGATGTTTTGTGCAAACCGCAATAAAAGGATCAAAATTACACACACACACAGTCTCTCTCTCTCTCTCTCTCTCTCCAAAGGTCTCTATTAACATACATTCTGTGTTTATTTGTATTTGTAACTCATAAAATTCTACAACCACCTTTTGGTAGTATGTGTGTGTGTGTGTGCATGTGTGTAGCCTACAGGGCAGACGTCTTTGTCCTCTCTTCAATACTGCTGTCACAGGCCCATGAATTATGGAAGTGTTTGGAAGTGACAAAGTGTGGCTTACGGCCAAAAGACACTTTTATTGAGTTGTGAGATGAGCTGGTGTGTGTGCATGTGGTTGTGCACATGTGAATACAGTATGGCCTTGTTTTTCAATACTTGTGAGGCCCAAAATCCATGAGTTACTATCGTTGTGGGGACCAGCCTCTGGTCCCCACAATGTAGTTTGTCAAATTTTATGAAAACGATGGGGTGTAAGGTTAAAGCAGGTGTAGGCTTTGGTTAAGGTTAGGGTAAGGGTCCTGGAAATGAATGTAACTCTATGTAGGGACCCCATAAGTTACAAAAACAAGGGTGTGTGTTACGTGTTTCCATTTGATGACTAATCCCTTTTTTTCTGTCCTTCGTCCTCTGACACTTACTGTTGCGTCTGTTTTCATATCTTTGTTCTGCCCCTTAGCATGACTAAATGCAGTTCATTTCACATCCACCCACCCCCCAACACACATGGGTACACACACACACACACTTCTATCTTTGTGAGGACACTCATTCCCTAGCCCCTTACCCTAACCTCAACCCTAAAACCAAGTCTTAACCCACAAACAAAAAGGTGTTTCAGAAAGTGAGGGCCACCCAAAATGTCCTCGTTTTGTAGCAAAAACATTTTGTTTTGGTCCTTACCATGTAGCAAGTACATGTACACACACATGCACAACAGGGGGCTGTGGCTGTCTGACATACGTATATCAGCCACAAGGTTGTCACTTCTGCTCTTGGCAATGTGCCACTCGCCCACATGCCCCCTCTGCATTGAAAAAGAAAATATGGACCAGGGACAGAAAAGCATCTTCACCCTGGTTTCGATGTACTCTTAGCTAAACTGAGCAACATAGCCATACTGCCAAATGGTTCTCTTTATTTAAATGAGTTTTCACAGCACTGATGTTTATCCTGCCAGAATCAAGAGTGAGCGTAGACAACATGACATTTGTACTAGTGACGGGGAAGGTGGCGTCTACGTAAGAGCCTTAAAATGACCCAGAAATGGCAGCAGGGAAACATGGTGCACATGAAATAAACACATAATATTGTAATAACTTAAGGGTGGCAGTTAAAATATGTGCAGAATTTGACGAACTATTGATTAACTGTAGGTGTAAGTGCCAGCTATGCAGTAAAAAGCTGCCAACAGTGGTTTCACAGACTTTGTAAAGTGGATCCAAGTGATTCCGATCATAATGAGTGAAACAATGACAAACAAATCTAAAATTCAAAGCAGGCTGTCAAACAACTGCCAAATTAGTCCAAAAGATTTGTGCTGGTGACAGGAAAACAAAACAAAAAGCCTATTCATTGCAGCTCTTTTTCTAACTAGCATGGCCACATGCATTACTGAGCTGCCACTTCACTGAGCCTCAGTGTAAACAAAGGCTTTTCTTAATAAAGTAGGTCAACTTTATTAAAACAGAATATAGGGTTTCTTATGTCTATATACATATATATATATATGCAGCCATATTATTGCTATGCAACAGTAAAATAAAAATGCAATAATATTTTCCATAAACATATAATTATTTATTTTTAAATGTAAACCAGCCCTGGCACTGTGCCGGTATTAACCTAGGCTGCATGTTGATTGTTGTAACAGTGATGATGAAGGTCCTCTGACATTAATGAAGTACTTATTGTAACTCAAACCATGTCCTTTCCCTAAACCTAACCAAATCATGACCATTCTAAACCTTAAGCTCTCCGGTGAACACACATTTATCTCAGTCAGTTCTGACTCAGCCTGAAGAGCTGATGACCTTGAGTAAAAAAAGAAACAGCCAAAAATGAATAACTCTGAACATTTTATTCTGTTGTGTTGTCTGTCCATACACAGAGCACTGCTGAAGGCTTATTGATCTGGGTTTGGTGCAGCAACTTTGCTTTTGGCTTTAAAGCTACGGTGCCTCTCACAGACTTGGACCAAGCCATCTACTGTCTTAGAGCAGATACAGCTGTCCAGGCTTGTAATAATGCAGAAATGCTGTTCAAGCACTTGTGAGCATGTCCAAAGGAAGTGAAGTACAAACAAGCACAGGCAAATTAGACATCCTGCAATATAATAGTCAGTTCACTGTGTACATGTAGGAGGAAAGACGGATGTTATTTATTTGACAGGACTTTAACTTGTGTGTATTTACTTGCAAAAAATAGAAATCAAACATTTTCCCCCAAGATTATACAGCAGGTACACTTTCACTATATACATTGCTTTCTTCATAGCTATTAGAAAACAGAACAAATAGAGCGAGAAATGTGTAACTTTGTCATTTTATTGACCATCTACCGTGCATATATGTTATAGCTTTAAATGAAAATGGTCAAGTGTGTGTAATACTTTATTTTTCCAGTGCTGGGGTCAGAGCGGGCAACATCGAATCCTACTTGAAGCTGCTGACTAAGGATAAGCATAAATACAGTAAGGTTGTTATACACGTCAGCACTAATGACTCTTGACTTCACCAGTCGGAGGTCGTTAGGATTAATGGTAAGTTGATGTGTAACGTCGCTAAAACAATTGGGGAAATCCTAGTCTGATTAGCAGAGAAGATGGCACTGATCCCACTTTGGATGGTGCAGCTCTCGTTTCTAGGAATCTGGATGAGTTTATTTCACAACCTAAATTAGGACAGCCCAGAGTTGAGACCAGGACACAGGGTCTTACACACCTCTCTGCGTCTCTTTGCAGCTGTTAAAACTCCCAGTACCTCATAGAGACTGTGTCTGCCCCCTGACCACCTAAATTATATAAATCAAACATCAGCTCAAGAGGAGTTATTCATAAGAACCTAATTAAAATTAAAACTACTCCTAGACCTCACTTTGTAAAGTGTCCTGAGACTTTTATTGTGATTTGGCACTATACAAATAAAACTGAATTGAACTGAATGAATCTGTATTACACTGTAGTTAGATTATCCACAAGGGGAAATTATTCCTATTCAATTAATTCCACGGATTATTAGCTGACTCCACACATGATGAGTCAGTGTATCAGTTTGAGCAGCACAGACAGAGGTTAGACTCAACTCTGCTGCAGCACTCATTCAATTTCATCTCTTTTTATATACTTCCCAGGGAGGCAAGGAAGGACTGCAAAGCCAGAACCTGCAACAACAATAACAGCAACTGAGCTTTTACTGGCTGTGGATAAATGGAGAGCTGCCAGCAAAGTTGCATGTCTGACAATGGAAACTGACGTTTCTGGCAAAATCCAAACAGCATTGTGGGCTTTTTTCCAGATATTCATCTGAGAAGGAAAACCTCTTTTGCATGCAATTCCGCAAGCGTCTGTCAACAGGCTATAACAGAAATTTATTCATAGAGCTGATTCTGATGCAAAGCTAAATGAAACTCTTCTACTTTACAGCAGCAGCTTCTTGGTTTCCTGTCATGTAGTTACATTACTTTCTATTTGGATGTGACAGCTCTTCCACATGTTATACCCCTACAGTATAACATCATATTTTACCCATAACATTGGTCAGAAGGAGGAAATTTAGGATTATATGGATTCCATTATTTAGCATGCCCAAGCTTCTTGTAAAGGACAAAAGAGGACTGGAATTGAAGCATTCTTACACCTACAACATACAAATTAGCCTTCACTGAGCCCCACCAGTCCTAGTTAATGTTGCTGTCAAGCTTCCAATCTTACACTGCACAAGTACAGTTATTTACAGTGATAACACAAACAGATTTACCTCTTGAAATTTATAGTAAACTAAATAAACAAAAAGTTTTTTATGTCCAGTTTGTTGAAAAAGCTACTTTATCTCCAGCTGACTTGTCTTAAAGTGAGAACTCAGTAAAACGGTTCTAAATATTTCATTTCTTACCTCCATACTAATGTTATGCTAATGACTGAGGCTGACGCGTTAAACACTTCTAAGGGAAAAGTCATTATCCTGAACAGAGCAGCATTGTTCTTGTATAGCAGAATAGAACAAGTTAGCCTTAGCATCACAGTACAGTAAAATTTTGTTCTGTTTTCAATGTTTGGATGCCTACTATAAAAAAACTGCCTACTTGGATGAGTAAGAGAGGCCATGTCTTTATTTGTTGTTTTAAAACAGTATTTTACGTTGTCAAGAAATCAGAATAGGATTTGAGGATTAGGACTAACTGCAGCATTTGGCAAATTTCATGCTGTCTTGGCTAAAGAGTTTGGCTGGAGGCCACTGGAGTGTGAGCAGCATATCCTGTATAAAGCATGCCAAAGCTGCTGATGTTACTTTGAAGCACCATGACTGACTCCCATGCAGTAGTGGAAAACTACACAATGAATATACCAGCTCTGAGTGGGACCTTTTCTGAAATACCGGAACTGGTGACGCAAAATTTTGTTAAATGATACTGTGTACTTCTTGGTCTTGGAAGTAACATTACAGTCCATTAGTGATGGGTATTAAGCTAATTTGCCAAACATGCTAACATCAGAGCAGACAAACACATTACACACAGTATAGATACCGGCTTTCATCAGAATTAATTTGACAGTTCTAGGTGAAAGGTTATCCAATCAGAAGCTTTGTCCCATATGTTCCTCATCACAGCGCTGTGTTTTTTGTAAGACAGGTGCAGAAAAAACAGGGTAAAACACTCAGACACAAGTCTTACACTCAATCAGTCAGGTTGTAGATACTTCACACTTTGACATGAATCCAGGTAGCCCTTGAAAAGAAAAAAGTAATGCAATTTTAATTTTTATGTTTTACGAAAACGTGTATGTTAACCAAGATCATTACATTCATATCAGAGGCAGCTTATCGTAGCATTAATGGTATCCGTCCCTAAGAGCAACGCAGTAAGTATTCTGTTACGTTTACAACCCTTTGTATATATTAGATATAATCCTTCCCCTTTTTTGAAAAAATGTTTTTTTATCCCGGGTAGACAGCTATTTGAGAGCGTATGAACAAGCTCTACATCAAAAACAATCACTCGAGAGACTAAACTGCAAGGCATCCGGTAAGTTTAAAGAATCATGTTTAAAATATATACACCTCATGC
>NW_018127968.1:1535579-1535988 GCF_001952655.1 Monopterus albus | reverse complement strand
GAATCCTCAGCCACTGCAGGTGTGAGCTGAGTCTGTAAAAGCCAATGTAAGTGATCGCCATCACCTTCTCTTGCTCAGTGGTATGGTGTGATGGGGTGGGGATTTTATTTTGATTCATGTGACAGTTTATAAAAAATGAAAAGAAGTAGACACCTAGTCAATCTATCAGCCTTTAGTAAGGAGTGTAGAGAGAGAAGAAACTGGTTCAGATACCTGACACTCCTATTCTGAAAGCATACATCCCTGTAAACCCTTAGCAACACTAATGGCCAAGATGGAATACTATCAGAACTCCCCCAGTGGGAGAATGTAGATGTTAATTATTAATACTTGTCATATGATGTCTAAATTATTTTAAGTGCAAAGGTATTAAAGGTAGGGTTGGCCATTCTTTTCAGAAGCATTTTTT
>NW_018127968.1:1532975-1533814 GCF_001952655.1 Monopterus albus | reverse complement strand
AGAACTACTGAGCTTTGGTCATTTTTAATACATTTATTTTCCTTGCTCATATATCTTACAATTGTATTGATGAGAATCAAGTGATACTGAAGTAGAAACTTCCTGCTTTAACTTCTGTGTAGAGACAGTATGTCTGTATCTCCAGGAAACCAGACAGTCTATTTACATTTTAACAGAGATCTGTTGGCTTGTTGTTATGTGCATCTTACCATCATATTTTTTTTCTTATGCTTGTGTGTGTATCTGCATATGTATAAGGCTTAAAATAAAGTAATAGCTCAATTGATTATCTGAATTCAGAAGGGACTACAGTCTAAAAAGTAACCAGAAATCATCTAATCCATTATCTGTTGCACACTAACATATGTTATAATGTTTTGTTTTGTTTTGTTTTTGCTTTACAAGGACAATGATGAGTTTGAAGCCAGCCTTGAAAGGCTGCTATCATTGGTGACCGGTCTACCCCTGCATTTGACCGCTGGATGGCAACCATTGTGGGAAAGGAGCCCAAGGTGCTGTGATTTGCTGATGGGCATAATATATGCTCTCATCCTGAGCTATGGAAAGAACTTGAATACACTTTTGAAGTTGTTCCTTGACCTTGATGGACTGAAAGCTAGTGCAAAAAGTAATGTCGCCAATCCCAGCAAACCGGGTAAATCACCGTATTCTTCATAAATGTTTTCAGTGCTCGGCTTACCCCGTAAAAGTTTCTAAAACAAGCCATCATGCAAGGCTGATGGGTCCAGACTCGTACTGAAACAGAAAGAATTTTGTTTCCAACACAATGTCCTCAACACAACTGGAAGCGTGTAGGTTGATGCTAATCTTGACAAAAA
>NW_018127968.1:1527845-1532043 GCF_001952655.1 Monopterus albus | reverse complement strand
CAATGCTTCTGATTGGATAACGTTTCACCTAGAACTGTCAAATTAATTCTGATGAAAGCCGGTATCTATACTGTGTGTCGCATTTATCCTTTTGTTTTTGGAAAGACTAAAAGTCGCTGACACTGAGGTAATATGAAGGGGTGACTATCACAGTGGATCACCAATGAAACCAAATAGAAAATACATGCATTGGTGCACAATGTGGGCAGCAGCCATACACAATAGCACAGTGTGTCCTTATCAAGATGCAGAGGTCACAGGAAATTTGGTCTCTGACACCCTCCATCTTTTATACCTCTCTTTTTCCACATTTCCCTTTATCGTCCATCCAGCCGTCCTCCTGTAACTATCCAGAGCAGCAGTTGCATCCAGCTGCATCATCCCCTCCCCCCATCTCTAACACTAAAATGACCTTCACTAGCACAACATGCCAGAAGATGGGAAAGACAGAAGCAGAGTGGTATGGAGGGGAAAAGGGTGAGAAGGAGGCAGGGAGGAGATGAAGTAAATTGGGTTGAGGGATGATGACAGAGGATAAAAATTTATATTGGAGTGAACAGGGAAGATAAAAAAAAGAGGATATGTAAGA
Organism: Monopterus albus; assembly: GCF_001952655.1. Taxonomy (NCBI): domain Eukaryota; kingdom Metazoa; phylum Chordata; class Actinopteri; order Synbranchiformes; family Synbranchidae; genus Monopterus; species Monopterus albus. The sequence continues at coordinate 1,531,454 of NW_018127968.1, read as the reverse complement.
TGGGGGAAGAAACAAGGGCAGAGCGGGATGAAGAATGGTTAGAAGATAAGACGGACAGTGTGAGGACTGATAGCACATTTACTAAAATAAATTCTTGCTCTGCGCTTGTACTGAGAGGCTCAATAGCCCTGCTGATCTGGCTTCAGTCAGATAGCATCGCTCTAATTTTACCCCCATGCAGCTTTTTAAAGTAAAACCTCATCTGTCCACATGACAAGGGATATCAACCACCGATGCAGAAGATACTGGTTGTTAGTAGTGTATTCTATAGAGATAATTGAGTCTCTCCTGGAGGAACCCGTGTGACAGGAGGAAGATTAACTGTGTCCATGTGTTTGGCCTTTTCTTTAACCTTGTTTAGCCCTTTTTTTTTGCTGCACCAGAGGAAAAATAACACAGTGATGAGAGAAAGAGAGATGGAGAAAAAGTAAGAAGCGCATCCTCACAGGGCAGCAGGCTTTACTGCCTAAACTCTAACTCTCTCTTTCCTTCTGACTCATTGCAAAGTCATGAAATACTAAAGCGTATAAAGAGGGATTATTATACATTCAGTAGGAAACTGTGACTGTCAGCTCCAGCCCACCAAGATACTGAGAACCTCTCCCTCTGTTTTACTGCCTCCATCTCACTCTTCCACACTCTATCTTGCTCTTCCACTCTGTATAATCTTCACCTCATTAGCATTTCAAAAATCATATCTTTATGAGTCATGCATCACAGGCTCTCTGGTAAGCTTGTCATTACTTGGTTATGAAACCAGGGTAACTCAGCCTCCCTATACAAGACCCAGTTCGGCGTATTTGGAAGACATTTCACATCCCACAAATTTATAAAACACACGTTGTCACAGTCATGCAAAAGGAATGACTATAACAGGATGTACTGTATGCAAGAACATAAAAGATATCGTTGGAGAAATTGGGTCATTGCAGCAGGAGGAAGTAGCACAAAATAAAGGAATTAATAAGAATTTGTGTGTGTGTGTCTGTATGTGTGTGTGTGAAAGCATCTAGAACCTTACCTCTAGAAAACTCCTAACAAAGAACATGAAGGGAGACAGAGCAGCTCATCATCGCAACAAAACATAAGAGACAGGATCTGTTATCGGTGTTAATCATGAGGGAAGGTGAGAAGAGAATGAGCTCCTTATTTTTTATTTCATAGCACAGTCACGGGTGGTTTCTTTGAGGACATCCAAATGTGAAGTCCGTTTGGTTGTCAACAAGTAAAAAAAAGAAAAAAAAAACTCGGGAAAATTAGGGCAGAGTAATATACTATTTTTCATGCTGCTTGTTTGCATTTTTATGGTGTGGTGTGTTCTTCCTAATCAAGCACAGTTATGTGATGAGATGTGAAACTGATGCATTTGTAGTGCAGCACATGTGGGGTCTAATGGTAGGAGACTGTTGACATCAATCTGACATCAGTGCCATCATTTTGTTCTGCAGCAGTTTCTTTCAGTGTTGCATGATTACCTCGGTGAAGCCACATTTCTGCTCTACTATTTTGAGCGCAGGTGTCAGCTAATGAACATCATGATGTAAATAAAGCGTTTGACATTTACCACCTCTCTTAATACTATGTTGGTTACATGATTAAGGGACTGAAATGTCAGAACAGAATGGAAAAAACAGACTTAGTTTTAAAATGTGATTGATAGCTTAAAACCAGATTAGGTCTAGCCTGTTCCAAAAACTGCCTCTAATGTGCTCTCATGTGCACAAAATGTTCCAGGATACCAGTGCACTCCAGTTCAACTCTTTGTTCTTGTGCTCATTAGCTGATTCAGTACATAAAGAGAGAGGCCAAGTTAAATTAATGAGAGTAAACTGAAAGAGAACACTAAGACTGTCCACGTACACCTGTTGCCTGACAGAATAGATCACCGTCTCCATTTGGGGTAATGGAAAACATGCCAGACAAAGGAGATTGTTATACAAAAACACAAAACAGAAGGAACACGTGGTTCTTTAAGCATTTTCCATTTAACAAATCCAGCCAAAACTAGAAAACATAAGGCTCTTGTTTTGACTGAACTGGCAAAAGTTTTGACCTTGCAAGATAATTATCTCCTGGTTTTCAGCGTGGAGAACCATAGAAGTGGTGAAAAGAATAACTTTTTGAGGACAGAGACTGTTAATTTCATGTGACATTGCTTGTAACAGTGTTTCCAGACTTTTGACTGGTAGTGTAAATATACAATAGAACAGAATGTGCACAGCTCTGCCTTTGTGAATCTAGGTTAACAATACTAGCTGCCAAAATGAACCTGACCTTCATTCTCATCCCTGAGACTTTCAGACACATTTGATAAAACACATTACACGATGCTGTGAGGATCCCGGTGAGCAACACACGGACCATCCTGCAGAGTCTGAGGACATGAAACAGGAACAAAATGACCTTGGAGCAGGACTGTCATCACCTGGTGTCCGATTTTTGACACTGGCTCCTTCTATAATGTCAAATGTATGTTCAAAGTATTCCCAGGCGTGTGTTTCTGATGAGCAGAGCAGGTTGCTATGAATTTCCCCCAATAATGATTTGATTTTGCCAGGGACAGTCAAAAAACTCAATTCTGCACATGGACAGACTCTCCCCGCTGCTGCTCTGTCTCTCCATTCCCCTAAAACACACATGCAGACAGGAACACACACAGAGTGATGTGTGTGAAAATGAAAAGCTTATTCCAGGGAAACCCATCTGATATCTGTTTCAGTCATTACCATAATAATTGGCACTCCACTGCATAGAGTAAGAGCCTGGTGACTGGAATAGAATAATAACGAGAGAGGAGGGGAGTGGGCATACTGTAAAAAATGTTTTAACCATAACCAGCCTCATTTTTTTGTCTGACTGTCTTTTGTTCCTCAATTGATTTTGCTTTAAGCATGCCCCCTGCACCCCCAGTGGTGATGAATGGCTGCGTATCTGCACAGATTAAATTGCTTTCAAGACAATAAAGATTCGTGGTCTCTCTGGGATTTCTAACGTCGTAAACATCCACAGTTCATTGGTTCAACGGGTGTTTTTCCAACAAGAACTCCAAACTAAAGCACAAATACAGCATTTGTTAATACCTTCCATAAAGTGACTTGAAACTGTGTCTGGAATGTGTCTTATTGGACATGCTTGGTCCTGTGAGATGCGGAACCTTTGACGGACTGCTGTTTCCTGCGGTAAACCGTATTCATTTCCTGTTTTCTGTATTTGCACTGCGTTGTGCTTGCTTCCAGATTGTTTAGGAATTAAACTCACTATTTTCTAGGTTCATCTGAATTTTTGAGTGACAACATACGCTTGCACCACTTAAAGCACTTGTTTTGCAGAAGTTCTTGCTAACTACCAAATTTAACTTGCTACTTTAGGTCGGCTAGTTTAGAAGCTAGCTAAGCTAGTAGCTTAATCGAGAGCAATGGCTTCCCCCTCTTCCTCTCCTTCTTTCTCTTGCTCGGAGTGTCGCATGTTCAGTTATTCCTCTGCCTCCTTTAGCGATAATGGTACTTGTAATAAATGTCAGATGCTAGCAGCATTGGAGGCGAGGCTCACAGACTTAGAAGCGCGGCTACACACCATGGAGAATAGGCCAGCTAGCTATGCCCACGTAGC
>NW_018127968.1:1512728-1523150 GCF_001952655.1 Monopterus albus | reverse complement strand
CCTGATCAGTGTTTGATTGTTGTGTCTTGTTGCTTTTCTTCTTTTGTCTCTCCTCTATCCACTCACCCCAAACGGTCGAGGCAGAAGGCCGCCCACCAAGAGCCGGGGTCTGTCGGAGGTTTCTTCCGTTAAAGGGAGTTTTTCCTCCCCACTGTCGCCAAGTGCTTGCTCAAGGGGGATTTGTTGGGTTTTCCCTATGTAATAATATTGATAACAGTAAGGTCTAGACCTTACTTTGTAAAGTGTCCTGAGATGACTTTCGTTGTGATTTGGTGCTATACAAATAAAATTTGATTTGATTTGATTTGAAACTGTTTCAAATGATGATGACTTAATCAGCTTGAGTTTGTTCAGGCTTAAGTCCATAAACTAGTCTGTTTAATTCAGAGGAACTTGTGGAATTGACTGACACAAAACCGGGCACAGTTGAAAAACTCTGCTTTTACAGTGGCACCAGTGGATTTTTATGTTTCTCTGCATAATTGCATGAAATATCAGAATGTTCTAGTCAGACACTGTTGTTTGTATTTCACCTGCCATCGCAGAATCAACATTTTGACAAAGATGTACTTGGCTGGGGAGCAGGGAGTTTGGTTTTCGTTAATCACACTCACTGCAGTGAGGCTCTTGTTCTATTACAACCAACTGCCCCAATAAAAACCGAGCCATGGGGATTAATCAGTGAGACACCAAGCACCTGAACGACAGCTGTAGTATGCGCCGTTGATTCAGCTGCTGTAGGAAGACTGCTAATGCTGCACAGGAAGAGTTTCACATAATTTCATCATGTCAGAAGAAATCCCCCAGATGGAACTCCAGCTGCTCAGCGAGGTGCTTTGAAGGTGCGTGCTGTTCAACAGAGACAGTGAGAACACTTTTTCAAGTAACTTAAGATCAAGTTTTTGGCAATAATAATTTCACAGCACAGAAGGTCAGCTGAGCTCTAAGCTTCCCAATTTTAAATCATTTTACATGGTTTTTTTTACAAGTGGTCACTGCAACAGTGGAGCAGCTGGAGGTTGAGCACCAAAATGCTCTGGGGCCTAAAATTAAATTAAAGAGGTGGAAGGCATAAAGATGGGCTGTCAGCTGTCTATTGCTTGTTCTGACCAGTTACCTCCAAGGTAAGGCAGGAGGTACTGTATGACTCATAGGATGAGTTTATAAATCTTTCAGTGGGTGAATCACCAACACCTGGAAGCAGGTTTGTGACTGTGCAAATGGTGCAGGGGTGACCCTTTCCACTACAAATACATTTGTAGATAGCTAATTTGTTTTGCCAAATACATTTTTTGAGGAAACATAATTGCTGTCTAATTCCATTCACAGTGGTAGGGAGGAGACTGGGGTGGTGGAGTGGAGATCGGGGGGGTTGCGTTCTCTTCTTAGTTGTTCTTATGCATTTTTGTCAGGAAAGAACAATTTAGATAATAACTTGAAGAATTATTATTATTGAACCTATTTGTTAAAATGTCAATACTGCTGTATCTGCCAGGAGCAAATATCATAGGAAAAGCAATGGAAATGTTTGTGAATGTTTTGCAAATTCATTAAAATGTTTAAATGTATATAGACACCATTTTTAGGTGACGAGTGAGCAAACGTGACCGGCTGAAAGCCACTGGTCCAGCCGCTGAAGTATGAACAGCTGAGCTCCCGGAGCTGGAAACCAGCCAGTGCACCATTTATTTACTCATTCAAATCCATCTGACAGCCGCATCATGTTTTGTGTCATCAGGTTCACATTAGCCAAAAATAACAGTATTTCTGGTTTCTTTCACCAGCAACCCTCCCGGTCTGATGAAACAAAGCCTAGAGATGTTGATGACTGAGAGATGACAGATTGAACTGTGCTATCTTTTGTTGTGTTTTTAATGGCTTTTCTCTAATGCTCTCTCCATCACTGTCTCTTTCTCCTCTTCAGGTCATTATAAGATGATACTTGCCTGCTAATTTAGCACTGGTTGATTTTGATTCGTCATTAGTCACACCTTCCCTTCTTCCTCCTCAATGCCTCAATTTAGCATGACCTTCCCAAAGCTCTGTCTAGCCAGTATGTCTCATTACTGCACCATAGGGCACTGACACACACACACACACAGTGAAATATACGCACCCACCAAACACTGGTAATTAAAAAAACACAAGGATACTGACAGGCACACACAAGCAAATCAAATGCATAAAATTTTAATACACATAACTGTGCTGCTTCCTTGTTCAAACACACACACACACACACACCAACTGCAGAGCATCAATGACTGACAGAAATACTCTAGAGAGAAAAAGAAAAAGGTCTAAAAAGTGAGACAGCATGAAGGTTTGACAGAGTTACACACACATTTTCTTGCACACACACACACACACACACACACACACAGGACAGAACATGCTGCAAAGCTAGAAAAACAAAAGACTGGCACACACAATGTTACTGCGATGAAGGTGTTTGTGTGTTTGGCTGTGGCGCTCCTTAACATGCATTCATTTCTGCAGGTGTCATGAGGTGAAATAACTCCTGAGGCTCCTTTTCAGTTTATTGAGGTTTTCTTTTCTTTTCAGTCAGTCAGCTAAAGCTGTTTTCATTAAACAAGAGCACTCAAATAATTCTCTAACCTTAACCAGATGTTGATAGAGGTCTAAATTTAACCATATTTCAGTTAATTAAATTATAATTTATGCATTGGTTTATACTCATAAACAATATGAATGTTTTCTGCTAAAAAGATTTGTGATGCCTAGTTTCCCCTGAAATGTACAGATACTGTGCTGATAAGAACATGAGGTGCATCATTTTGAAGACACATATTCTTATTAAAAGTTAGAAACATCACTTCCTGTTTAGCAACACAATGATTTCCTACAATAGAGCTGTATTTGCCCTGCTAATGTGGACCAGCCATTTCCTGCCATCATCACATTAAAGATGTTCAAACAACAAACCACTGGGAGGCTTTCAGTGATAAGCAGCTATAGTAACCAACACTGTGCATCATCACATCGTTGTTTAACAGAAATTCAACCGCAAGATTTCATCTCTGCCACGCAGGCCAAACAGTCTTCTCTATATAAAGGGGTTTATCTGTGTCTGGTATCCTGAAGGAAATTAGATCCATCTGGTATTTTCAGTCATCTGCTTTTCAAAACAACAATCTTCATTTGGGAGAGAGATATATTACAAAAGGAAAAGCAGCAAAACCTCACATTTGAAAAGCTGGAAATATGGAATCTTTGGTATTGTCACATGAACCATTTATCAAAATTGGTGTGAAGCAGTTAATTGTTTCAGCAATACTAGTGTTTTGTCATTTAGCAGTGGTGGAAGCAGTACTCTTAAATAAGATTCCTTGCTTAAGTAAAGGTAACAATACCACAGTGTGGAAGTATTCTGTTACAAGTCCTGCATTCAAAATGTGACTTAAGTAAAAGTACAACATTTTAGCATCAAAACATACTTTAAATATTGAAAGTAAAAGTGCTCACTATGCAGAATGGCATTTTTAACTTTAATGTGTATCATATTCAATGTTGCAGCTCGTAAAGGCGGACCTAGTGTTAACTAGCTTATATGCTAATACTTTGAAATACTTTGCATACTGCTGAGTAGCTAGTGAATTTTCCGCTTCTGAAAAGTAACTAGTACCTAAAGATATAAAAAATATGCAGTGGAGTAAAAAAGTTCAATATGTGCCTCTAAAATGAAGTCAAAATATGAACTAGCACAAAATGAAAATACTGAAGTAAAGTACAGATACCTCAAAATTGTATTTAAAGTAACAATATGTAGCTTTTTTTTTACATTAAAATAACAGCTTCAAAATCATTTTGATGGTAGACTGACTTCTAATATGGTGAATGGTGTATCTGATATTGCCACCGTGTACCAAAACTGTCTGTTACTGCATCTGTGTAACTCTGGATCACCAACCCAGGGACCTCTCTCAAGAACTGTGTAATGCTTTATGGCAGCAGACCCTTCCACTATCTCAGTATTCTTACATGTGGAGACAAATCCCTAGGGTTTTACTGAGTAACCACTTGAATATGTCATCAGTCTATCCAAGTAATGCCAGTTTGGAAATTTGTTCTGATGTTTTCAGAGCTGTGAGTACTTGTTATCTGACCAATTCTCATTAGCAGCCAGCTACTTCTCATTCAAAGCAGAGTTGTCAGCAAGGACGTTGGTGCTCCAGTTGCACATTGAGAGTACTGTGTCCTCCCGTCCTCAGGAGTTTGAGCTCACTGTAAAGTTTGGACTTACAGTACTAGCTTTGTGGGTCTGAGGGTCTCCACTCATCTGAAAACATCCAAAACCTCTGAACTGACTAACAGAGCCAAAAAAAACCTTCTTTCATGAGAGCATATTGGGAACTGAAGCTCTGACGTGTGAGTGTGTGTGAGGCAGAGCTCATGTTCTCATAATGACACATCGTCAGACAGCACACACACTGACACACAGTCAGGTCTCTGGGCAGCCTTGACACTGTCTCTGTGTATGTGTGTCGCTATGGTGTAATGGCTTTATTGACCTGAGGCCCAAGAACACCTCAGCACTCCCCCCAAACCAAATGGTCGCTCAATCAACGCCTCTCCTCCTGTTGCTCACTTCATCCACAGTTGTCCTTACTCTTCTCCACCCCCACCCCCACCCCACTGGCCTGCCTCACCCCACTCCCCCACCCCAGCACATGATCTCCTCCCGTCTCATCGACTCCGACCTCCTACTCCTTCTGATCCTCACTCCTCAACTTAATCTGTAATCTTCCACTCTTCTCAGTGTTCTCCATAAGAGAGACCAGGAAGAGGAGAGATTTTTCACATTGTCTGATAAATCAAGTGAATATAGGACAGGATGTGGTTTCTCTGAGCTATAATATCCTCCTCTATGACAGTGTGCCACTAAGTGGGACTGTGCTCAAAGAAGAACCTTTAAAAAGTGACACGTTGTACTGTAGATGTAAAAAAAATCTCAGAGGTGCACTGTCTTTCTTGTGGTGTGACATTTCTGCCGCTTTAGTATCGAAGATGACAACACATGTTTATTTTTTGTGCTGCATCCAGTGTATTTTCTCAATAAATGCCAGGACACACAAATCAATCAACTTTTTTAATCGCGCTTTTTGTGACATTTTGGAATTTGAGTGATTCTGGCCATTTACTAGACGACAGCCCAATAACGAGAAAAATAATTTTGTTCTGATAAATAACAGTAACTTAGAAGAAACGGCTTTGTCGAAAATCCATCACAGACAAGCAGAATTGTTTGAATTGCTCTCATTTAACAAGCTCCTTTGTGAACTGACTCCAACTTGCATTGCAGAAGTTCTTAAACACTGATTCTTGTCCACAAGTTTGCTATAAGAATTGTTATAAGAAAAGTCATCTTGTCATCATCTGCTCTGCTTAATTGAGAATGAGACCTAAATAAGTTGGCTGCTACTCTTTGTTAGTCAGCTAAGGTTTGTCTCATTTTTATTTTAGCCTGTTTTCTACCTAATCTGTAACTCTTCTTGGGATATAAGAAAAAAGAAGTCTGGCATATTGATAGAAACAATTTGGAAGAAGCCAGTAAACAACTCAGTATGAATAGATGCTGCGTTCCCTGCCTTGCTGTTGTCTTCAGCTCTCCCTGCTGTTGTTGAGCGGTTGTGTTGTTTCCTGTGAAAGAAGCCCACTGCAGGGGTTTCCTGTTGCTGACAGGTTCATGCTGGACCAGCCGACTGTGAGTATGATGACAGACTGTGCAAGTTTTGGTTTAGGCATGATCTGATCATATCAGTGCATCCTCCAGAAACACAAATAAACCTTGATACCTCATTGAGAAAAGGAGTGCGACAGAGAAAGGGGACTGCATTAAGAGAAAGTGAATGGAAAGAAAAATGATTTCTCTGTATTGTATTACAGCCACTAAATGTAAAATATCCAAGACAGCCACTGAATGCTGACTGGTTATTCTGCATATCTATGATGTAGTCGCACTGAAATCAATATGTCGTTCTTGGGAACACAATGAGGGCACAGACTGCACCAAGTTTAAGGTGTTTGCTGCTAAAGTAGCTTATAGGAGCACCATCATTTTTATTTTGTGCCAAATCACACTCCAGTACTGTAATACTGTCGCCAAGAGGGAACCTTTGGTCTGTCTGCCTGCTTGCATATGGTCACTGCCTTGTTTTGTTCTTAGTTCACTTTTTAGACTTATGTTCCTGGAAGTAACAAGAATTACTTGGTTATTAAATGACTAAATTATTTAGTTTTTCATTTACATAGTATTTCTTGAATGTGAATAGCATTAATGTGAATTTTTAATGTGGATTTTATGCGAGACGAGTGTGTAAAAAGGTTAAAAATGGTCTCGTCCAACTCTGCTCTTTTGTAAAGAACTCGATTTAATCAAGTTTGTTGTGATTAATGTGCTGAATTTAGCAAAGTCTGTTGAACTCATTTACACTTATCTTCAGTGTTTTAGTCATTTTATGCTATTGAATTTTCCCCAATTCAAAATAGCAAGAAGTTCACATAACTATCAAAAATATGGCTGTGTGTGTGTTTCCCTAGATAACAGTTGCTCACATGTTGCTGACCTTGTTCTGGAACAGGAACTGAGCACAGTTTTGCATTAGTTGCTCTGCTAATGCATGTGGCTGTTCAGGCCATACGACACCAGTACAGACGTCCATATTTGTCAACTGAAGCTCTCAGAGCACGTGAAATGGAAGACGTGCATGTTTAGACTTGTACAAGTTACTGAAACAGGAAACAATGTGTCAGTAAAGATTATTTGCTTTCAGGATTACCACTAAACATGTCCTGGACCGAACAGAGATTTAATTAATATTGATCTCAGACTGTGGGATTGTCAAATAAGTGTATTTTCTAAACTGTCGTACTGTTATTTTAACAACACCTGTCAAATAAAAATGATTTTGCCTACTGATACTCCAATAACAAATTAGAGACTGAATTTGCAGGCTGTCGGAAACTCTTTACAAATTCATTCACATGCTCTCATCAGTAACAAGGCCATAACCTGTTACCATTCCTTTTTTATCTTGATTTTGCTGCAGCACTGCAGCTGTTGAGTGTAAATGACACTACATAGACCTTGACTGTATTCACTTCATGTTCCGCACCGAGCATCGATTTGACTGTCATAGTTTATCGACCGTGATGATGCGGTATTGGCTTGGCATACAAGCTCCAGGAGCTCATGTTGTGTTAGAAAAGATGGATTTTCATGTGTGAAATCACCCTGTATTCTAAGCGCAGTGCAGTTTCAAGAACAATATATGACAAGGAAGACAAAGTGTTTTGTTTTGTTTTCAAAGAACAAAAAGAAAGAAAAGAAAAGAGAATGAGGGATAAAGCAGCCACCTGAGAGAGGAGATTGTCATTCAGCAGGCGTCTGATGTCTGTCAGGCAGTTCTCCTCCACTGCAGATGTGACGCAGACATACACTGTACTTTCTCTTCTCTTCGCTGTGTCAACCTCCTCCTCCTCCTCCTCTCCTATCTACTATCCTTTCCTTCATCTTCCTCATTTACATTCATTTCTTTTTCTTGCCGTTCCTGCAGTTTCCTCTCTCTGCATGCTTCTGCTCACCCTGTGGACATTTCTCTTTCTCTCTTGCTTTTTCTAGCTCTCTGCCCTCCCACCTCTCTGTTTCTCTCCTTCTTTCTTCTTCTCTCTATCCTCTCAGCAGAGATGAGTGGGTGGAGTGAAGCATTGTACCCTGGAGACTGGTGAGCCATCCGCTTTTCAGATGGGCTAGACCTTGTGTGGGCTCTGTGCGTGTACTTGCATGTGTGTGTACTTCCAGAGTCCTAACACAAAGGAAGAGTGGACATTCTCTTTTTCTTTGGCTTAAATAAATTATTGGAGTTATTGGTTCATTGCTGTTGTCCTAAAAGTATATGAATCTTACTCAGAACATGACAGCTTGTTTTCTTTCTCCGGCTTTTATTGAGATTTTGTGTTCAGTTATTTTTCTTTTATATTTTTCTTTCCTCATTTTGCTGTCCCTCATGAGTTGTCCTCTTCCACATCAGCTTAGAGAGAAATATATCCCCCTCCTCTCTATATATGTACATTTCTATCTATCTTCTCACTTACCCTGCTTTCTGCTCCTCCCCTCCTCCTTCTCCTCCTCCTCCTCGTTGGCCATTTTTAGACAGTAAATCCCATCCTCTCCTACAGCGTATCTTTGTGAGCGCCTGAATGTAAGTGTACATGTGTTTTTAGAGATAGTAAGGGAGAGACACACAGAAAAAAAGCGGCCACTCACCCTCATACTGTAAATGACTAAAGACAGTGAATGTAACCAGGCTTCATGTAATCCAGTTAATACACACACACACACACACACTATATATATGGACCAGTCACATAAAACATGTGATTGACTTCACAGTAAAATCCAGTGAATTACGGGACAATCCTTGTTGTAAAGGATGGTTCACATTTTTTGAGTCTGTCTTTCCTGACATTTACGTTTACGTAGTGATTGGTCACTGTAATCGATCCTCCTGTTCGTACTGACTGCAAAGCGATCGCTTCCTAATGAGATCTCATGACAAGTGATGCAGAAATAAATGTCATATTCTTCAGTCTGTGTAAAAAAGTAGCTCTGCTGAAGTCACTATGAGCTCAAATTAAGTCTGTAACTTTCAAGTTAGAGTCTTATCGGTACAAAATTCTCTGTGTTTCCACTTAAACAGGTTGCTTTCTGATGCGTAGTGGTTGGAGACTACGACATCTGTAACTTTAAAACTTGTTATTTTACTAACTCTTAACAGTTGAGGTCTCATATAAACTTTTAATAACTTGTCAAACTCGGTTAAGATAAACAGTCTTTTCTTGGCAAGCAGCCCATGAAAAGAGGTAGAATAAACTTGTTTTTTTTTCAGGGAACTTAGAAACTCAGATAAACAACACCTCTTCACCATAAGGAAACAACATAAATGTGTCTTAGACTGGCTGCCTTGTAGTCTTGAGGGGCATAGAGGACAAGTAAGTAAGGGCAACTTGATGACGCTGAGGACAAAACACACTGACAGAGGTTATTTTAAAGAGCAAGACCAGGTGGATGTATTTAAGGTAAGGTGACCCAGCTCAGGGTGTGTGCACTCTGAAGCAGGCTTACTTCAAGGACCTCTGTATTTGGCTGCGTTCATCCATCCCTCAGTTCTGACCGGTCTCCAGTGATGCTTAGAATCCTGCACAAAGAATTCAAAATTTGTCTCATCAGACCAGCAAAGCTTTTTCTTCATGCTCTCAGAGTTCTTTAAATACTGTTTGGCAAACTCCAAGTGGGCTGTCATGTGCCTTCTACTCAAAGTGGCTTTTGTTATCCACACTACTGTAAAGGTCCTATTTCATCTGAAATATAGAGTAAGGATCTCTGTCATTTCTACTGGCCTCAAATCAGCTGCTGCCAACATACATCTGAGTCCATACTAAATCAGTATGGCTGCACAAGTAGAGAGAGCACAGAATGGTGCATGATTAGAAACAGATTAACTGAGATGCATAGCAAATAAAGTAGAGCTTCACAGAATGACAGTGTGAGCTCTCTGTTAAATTGATGTGGTACAGAAACGTGTTTGAGATTCTGTTGCCGAGTGTGACCCCAGTGTCCTTTTTCAGTAACACAATGAAGTTAGACTGTTGCACAAGAAAAGCAGGTTACTGGAGGAATAATTACTGTCCTTAGATGTCTTTTTTTATTTTTATTGTGAAGCACTTTGTAGTTTTTGCTCTTAACTGTGCAATATGAAAAAACTAAACTTACTAATTTCTTACTCCTAAACTTTCCTGCCTTAAAAGCTGTCATCTTAAAAACCATCTGAAAAATTTAATGGACACCAGAACATACTGAGATAGGAGTGATATGATCTGCCGAGTTAAAAAAAGGCATAAAGGGATTACTGTAAAAACAAAATTAAGAGAAGCTTTATTTTACTGTCATTGTAACATGTACAACAAAATTTAGTTTGGAGCCAAGGGCCCTGGGCTGCTGCATGCGTACGCACCACCATCACGGGCAACTTGGGGGGGGGTTCAGTGTCTTGCCCAGGGACACTTTGACACGTGGACTGGGGGCACTGAGATTCAAACTTTCAACCTTCCGGATGGGAAATGATTGCTCTACCCACCGCACCACTATCGCCCCCCACATGAGTTTCCAGCAGTGACGTGCGGTGAGGTTGACAGCTGGTGAGGCACCGACTCTTTTACAGTCAGATTTACAAATACAAATTGTCTGTTAACAGACAATGCGTTATGTTTTATATCTCATATCAACATTCTTCACACAAACGTGACCCATATTTAATTTGAGGTTAAAATTTATTCCAGTTGAGCTTATTTCTAACTAGAAATAATAAAAGTTTATGGTCTTACCTTTACTTGTACACGAAA
>NW_018127968.1:1509452-1512171 GCF_001952655.1 Monopterus albus | reverse complement strand
TGCCTCCCCTGACCGCACGTCACTGGTTTCCAGGTACTTATGGCAAGAATAAATACATTTGTCATAAGATGTAGAAATTGTAGACAACAATAATGTCCAGGGGCGACTGTGGTTCAGCGGGCAGAGCAGTCGTCTTCCAAACGGAGGGTTGGAGGTTCGAATCTCAGTGTCTGCAGTCCATGTGTCAAAGTGGCTTTGGGCAAGACACTGAACCCCCAAGTTGCCCCCAATGGTTAGAGTCACTGGTTGAGTTGGTGCCGCAGATGGCTGCCATCGGTTCTGTACCGGAAACAAATTCTGGTATATATTTGGCCAAATAAAGGTGATTATTATTATTTAACATGATTCACAGGACTTAGGTGATTCCTTTATCAGATTCAAGCTTAAAGGTGGCTACGTTATATCTAACAGCAAATGCTTAAGTGTGTCAGCAGTGATTTGAGGTTTTAGATTTGCAAAACATTTTTCATACAAATCTTACCGGCCAGGTGGGCGTCTCTGTATATGTATCCCTGTTTGCACCCATCCACCCCTTCAGGAGTCTTGACAATGTCCATGTATCACTTAACCATCAACCCAACAATCACTCAGGCCCTTCCCATAAGCCACTGCAGCCTGGAAGATTAATGGCTGTCTTAAACTCTCACTTAGAGACTGCTAATAGCTGGACCTACACACCTCCCTTCTGCTAACACACTGAGTCTTTATCTCTTTAGGAGGCAGTGGGTGGTAATAAAAACAAATAGATAAACAAAAAATACTTTTCAGTATCAAGGTCTACTTACACTTTTGAAGTATTATTACCTAGAAAATTTTTTTATCACTTCTTCTGGATGTCAGGCTAATGTTCCCTTATCCATAAACTATAATTAACTCTCATCTGATGTTTTAGTAATGCTAGCTTTAGGGGCGGAAATGTTAGGGTCAGTTAATGCAGGTAATAAATAATATACTGACCGTGTACAACTAGGTCCCTCTTGTATATTGCTATGAATAATAATGTCTTCTCTGTTATTAAGCAGTGATTACATAAATGAATGCTTGTTAGCCACTTCCTTGTTTGAGTGTTCAGGCAATGAGTTCATTAAATCGCCCATAAGGAATTTCCCCTAGGAAGAGCTGCCACTCCATGCTTGAATAAGGGCCTATTAAGTGTGTTTATAATGCTTTGGGGATTATATTTATTGATAGAAAGCATAATCTGTCCCAGGCCTATGAGCATCAATCACCAAGACATAAATTAGGATGATCATTTTGTCATTTCAGGTTGTTTTTGCTCTGTTTCCTGCCTGAGCCAGCTTAGACAACCATCAGTTAAAGCATGCACATTGCATTGTATGTGTCCTCCTGTTACAAAGAGCCGAAGAGTGTGTCATTCTCCTTATTTTGTCAGATAATTAGCCGAACAACAGCACATATACATGATATCTCTGCCCTGCCTGCCATTCAAATGTACCTTCATTAGTTGTCTTACATTGTTTCAGTGTTGATTTTCTGGTGAAATTCTTGCGGCGTTGCTCAGTCATGCTGGCTCAGCTACCTAATCACTTGTCTCAGCAGTGCCTGTCTAAGACCAGATGACAGCTTTTCTCTTCTAATGCTAACTGAGGTGTCATGCATGCAAAAAGAGAGCTCTCTGATTTATTTGTTGTTTTTCTGGGTTCAAATTTATGTTTATATTTAGTGAGAAGGACAGGTGAGGAATCCATTTTGTGTGTTTTTCTTTCCAAAATATGACTTTACATCAAAGTACCACAGCTACATTAGGCTACGCTAACCCCTACTGTCGATTAATCACCAGCCAAGACAGATCATGCCTAGCACCTCCACTGAATGGAGATATCTTCAGTGTTAAGGTCATTAGCAGCTCTGTCCTGCCCCGTATTGGATGTGGGGAGGTTTGCACTTCTGCAACCAGTATTGGGGAGTAGAGAAGTACAGGTAGTTAAATTAGTAGTTTTAGATTTTGCAGTAGCTTGCTGGTAGCTCAGTTACATTCATATGTGCATAGTGATTGAAGTAGTTCAGTTAACTTTTTGCCATTTTTTGTGTAGTGCACTACTGAAACTACAAACCGACAAACTAATACCTCTTTTTTTTTTCTTCTTAAAGCTTTGGTGGTGCTGAAATACACCACCAGTTACTTGTCATCTCTTTTTATATTCTTCTTTGATCTGTGTGGGTTACGGTAGCTGCTGTGCCCTGCTAGGTCAAAGAGTGAAACCCGGGGCTCGAATGCCTTGAATGCCAGCCCACAAATGCAGCTGTTGGCAACTTTGGAACAACTTTCTTATGTGTGTGGCTTTCTTGAGATGCATAAGGATGTTTTTTTCATTATCTACTGGTAGCCTATCATGTTTCTATGATTTCATTATCTACTGGTAGCCTATCATGCTTCTATGTATGTTTTATGTTAAAAAACACCATTTCCCATAAGTTCCAGACCTTCTCATGCTAAACATGGGAACTGTAGTTTTTTATGTGTTCATAGAGTAACTGTTGTTTAGTGTTGTTAAAATCACAACAGTTTAAATTTCTTATGGCAACTGCTGTAGTGGATGGCGATTTGTGTTTGCATGTGTAAAAGTCTAAAATGGGAAAGCTGTAGCTCAGGCAGTAAACAGGTTGGTCTTTAAGTGTCGGATAAATGGTCACATGTCCAAGAGTCCTCATCAAACACTGAGCCCCATTTACTCCTGGGGCCTATTTCAAGAAGGCG
>NW_018127968.1:1497337-1502483 GCF_001952655.1 Monopterus albus | reverse complement strand
CGCCTTCTTGAAATAGGCCCCTGAAGGATGAGTGAGGAACAATGTTGTTTTGGTCATAAGCATCTGCCTGTAATAGTCATTTAACAGTATAATAGTGTTTTAGGTGTCGGGGGGTGATACACAACCGGAGGTTTAATGACAGGAAAAAATGGTCTGGAGTTAATCCTAGTGACAGAGTAAATATGTGACCCTATGGATGTGTGTGTTTCACTGATGGATGAAGTTCAAACTCTGCTTGAGGCTCGTCGTTTCACACAGAGCGTGATCAGACTGACGGTTTCTCACTCATCCGGTGTAAAGGAAGAAGCGTAAAAGTGGCACAATGATATGTTTATTGAGAGGCTTTGGATAATAGAAAAGGTGGTGGCTGCTGGAATGTCACAACCATTGACAAAAAACATGGACATGAGCTCCCTTATTTAGACGCACACACTGACACACACACACATGCACGCTCTTCACCGCTCCCATCGCTCTGAAGAGAATTAAAAAACTTATAGCGGTGCACAAAACAAGACAGTTTCACAGTTTCTACAAGTTTCTACATGAAAAATTCACAGTTACACGTATATGAAGGAGATTTGCTTTGTAGGCACAGAAAAAGCAATAAAATTTGTGTTTCAACAACAACAACAAAAAAAAACAATAAAATAAAAACATTCTACAGATTTCATATATCCTCAAGGGCCCACATGGACTGAATGTTTACACTGGATTTGAGGTGGGAACATCCTGTATTGTATTTGCAGCCTGCAGGGACACAAATGAAAGGTCACACCCAGGTAAAAAAAAAAAAAAAAGTATACAAGTATAGGCATTAAAGATGAAAAGACAGAAATATGTCACAGCATTTGTTTTCTGTTAACTGGTCCTGCCATGAGAGTAAGGACTCAGTTCATCTGGTTCCCCCTCTATACAGCATTACACCATGTCTTCCTACACATACACACATTTAGGGTTTGCAGAACATGGGACCAGAACATTTAATATAAATGCAATCCCAGGTCAGTCAGATAAAATGGCTATTATGGAATTTTGAGTCTACATGGTGCTCCACGGGTCCGTGTCCACCGGTTACAACGCTCTGAAATGATCATGTATGATTAAATCACATACAGACACTTGAGCAGTTTTTGCATTTTTTCTGTATTTGCAATTCAAGTCTAGACAGTTCACGGCGTCCCCGTCGTGTGGAAAGCTTCAGGAGTACGCTAAATATATAACAAGGTAATCATTGATAATTTAGCAGCCCTCTCTGCACACTGACACATCATCAAGTCAGACCGTCACACTCCTCCTGACATCATCTTTGGAAAACCTTGTACTCAGATACTCTCCTTCACAGGGTTTTATCTACTGCAGCAGCTGGACTGTGAAAAATAGCTCTTTGACAGGATGTAGCCCACCCCTTAACCATATACTTTTTAAATGAGCGCTGCTGAGTAATAAGCTGGTGTTTTCATTTGTGTGAGAAGAAACGTTTGTTTCATTAAGACAAGGTTTGGTTTTTTGTTGTTTAGTCGGTACCTTGCAGACGCCCCAGGGAACCACACAGTCAAACAACACTGAGGCAATAAACTGTTTCCAAGCAGTTTGACAACAGAGTTAAAGAAAAATACTTAAAAACTCAGAAGTACTACTGGCATTTTGTGTATTACTAACAATTCCCAGGCAACTGCTTAAACACTTTTAAAAAATCAGACTGAAGAGTTGTTTTCTATTAAAGTTCAATGTCGACATTTTATTTATTGGATCTCCTTTTTGAAATATGCTGAAGTTTCTGATTGTGATATTTTGCAATATAATGCAGTTGCATTAATAGCTGCATTGAATTTAACTGAATCAATAATGTCAATTCTAGGCTCACTGAACATATTTCAGTCATTCTACAATGACACAAAACCAGGAACAAGAAGCAGTTGATGTGTTTAAGGGAGTAGTGGTGTGTTCATGTCAGAGTTATTGTAATTATCAGCCAACTTCTAGAAATTGTTAACATCCATGTAACTGAGTAATTATGACTGGAAAACCTCATTTCATTTCTCTAATGTTTGATATATTTGCCTCAGTGTTATATTGTCAGTTAACATGCACACTATGTGCTCATAGGACCGCCGTCTGGACTTGTCAGGTGACGTGAACGTTCAGAAGTTTTAAACATGTGAGCCCATCCCATATGACATGGGACTAAAAACTGACCCTTAGAGTCCACATTTCATCAGAACGAGCCAACAAGGCCTGTCCAAATTCAACGCCTCCTACACATACGGCTAAAAAACGGTGCCATCCCACCCTGGGTACCACACAATTTATTATGTCATGGTTGACTGTTTGATGAAACATCCAGGAGGTCTTTGGGAAGTCATAAATTCACACGATCATGTTTTATTTACCAGGTCTGTGTGTTACACTGGTAATCATACGACATGAACAAGACCAAGAACAGGCTGTAAATACAGGAAGCCAGACATGAACTCCACTATTTGCAGCGTCGACCTTCAGGTCCAATGAGGACCTGTATGTTATAGGCTGCTGCAGCTAAACTGGAGCACAACTTCAAACTGCTTGAAAACAATTTTAAAAACCCCAAAATGCACCTAAACCATGTCTTCATTTGGTCACGTGAAGCAGGTACATTTTTCATGTATACACTTTCACACTCTTGGGCTTTCTTCCTATTCTGAGTGTCTGGCTCTGTGCTGCCAGCTGAATTAGCTACTACAGTGATACTACTGCTTCACATATGGCAGATAATAAAAGATAGATGTTCGGTGACGGTATTCGAAGCAACAATACACACATACAGCAGTGGGGTGGCACACAAGCAAGGACTTTAAGCCAAAATGTAATTTGGGATAAAACTTTTAATCTTCACAGCTAAAATAGTTACTCACAGTGGAGATGGCATTATGGCGCAGTGTGTACGTGTGTCTGTGTGAGAGAGTATTTTCCATCAAGAGAGACAGACGTGTTTGTTTGCTGTGTGATTGTTTAGAAAATCCTGCACCTGGATGTACTGCTTCCAGTGTTTGTGTAGGTTTGTGTGTATGTGTGTGTGTGTGTGTCAGCTCAGCAGATGGAGTTTGATTCTCACTACTGGGAAATCTCAATCCCACAATGCACTGGGAGCAATGCCAAATGAGGAAGCAGCAGCAAGCAACCAATCACAGCTTGCATAATAAATAAAAAAATGCTTTCCCTCTCTCTCATTCCCATCACTTGTTCCTGCTGGACTGGCCATTGTTGTGCTCTCCATCAACATGAATAAGCTCAACAGCATGAGTTAATTCTCAGCTCATGCATAACACACACACACACACACACACACACACACGGACATACCTATCACGTACACAGTACAACAATTAACACAAATCACAAAATAAAACTGGGACAGATTGAAGAGGAGGTTGGTTCCTCATCCTCCCTTTATGTTTCTGAGCAAGCAAACAACTGGAACTCCTGGCTTCAAAAAAAAAGGACAAAAGCAAGAAAATTCCCTAGAACAAACCCATATGTCTCTCACTCAAGTCTGTAGGGAGAATTATTTCAAATATAGGCCCACATCTACAAGGGATCCCTTCCCAAACTCCCTCTTCAGTCCACAGGAATGTCTCTTGCTGGAGTAGTGGAGAAAGAGAGAAATGAGGAATTGCTGATGTTTTCTCAGCATCTTCATGAGAATGGGAGAATGTATGTTTTTTAAAACACCAATCATCATACAACTAGGACCAGCAGTCAACATCAAGATTCAGCATGTACTGAAAAGTGCTCTGAGTAAAACAAGTGGGATGGCAAGACAATCTGAGAAATCACTGTGATGAGTCAGAGCAAACTGATGACATCATATTGCCACGCCAAAGCACGGCGAGTTCAGATTTGAAAAATCAGATCATGTCGTGGTGCATGAATGTGTGTGTGTGTGTATGTGTGTGTGTGTGTGTGTGTGTGCACTAGGAGAAGCTGGCCATGATTTTGTAGCTGAAATTCAGCTTCGGAACTGAACTATAATACGCCCAAAATGTATTTCAGTGTTTGCCTTGAATTGAACTTTTGTATGGAAAAGCCTCTGAAATACTAAGTTTATTATGGACAGAGTAACTCCATACTGAAAGTCAGACCAGTGGCATTAAGGCAGAGTGGACCAGGTGTCATCGCAGGTTATTCAGAATATGACACTCTGGAATGATTTTGCTGGCTAGACATCTGATGTTAGCTAGGATCAGCGAATAAACTTCATCATATCATTGCTGATGTCAGCAACTACCTAGTATGCACAAAAGCAAAATCATATATCAGTTTAACCCTAGAGTGTGTATGTACTTGTGTGTATGTTTGCTTGATCACAGTGAAAAACAACAACAACACAAAGTGTCTTCCATCCCCTGTAGCCCTTCTTTGGCGGGTCTGGAACAAAACAAAACAAAAAAAGTCTTCACTTCCCAAATAACCAAATAACCAATAACAGCCCAGCAGTGAATTGTGTGATTGTCAACATAAATCCCTACAAACACCTCGATGTGAGGTATGGACAGAGAAATAAGAGTAGAGGAGAAGCTGGCTGGTGGGCCCAAGTTAAGGGTCTATGTCTGCTGTTTTCGTCAGGGTTTAGTCCTACTGGTTGTCCTTTAGTGTCAAGCTACTGCAGGCCCACTAACCGCAGGCTGGTCTCCCATAGGCTCAGCTGCAGCTCAGGGTCAAAGGTCACTGGGGTTGTCATCTCCCTGCACCCATTAGCCCAGTAGCCTCCTTCACACTCCCCCTCCAAGGCTGGTGACAGAGCAGCGTACAGCACAGTGGCAGCGCCCTCTGCAGGAGTCTGGGGAAAACGCCCACACACACACACACACACACACAGTATATCTAAATATAAAAAAATAATTGCATACCAAAAAAATTTGATTTGATTTGATTTGATTTGATTTATTTATTCTTTCAAACATGTAAAAATAGTCGATATGTCAACACACAATTTTACACATATCCACAAATGCTAATCCAATATCAATTTGCTTAAACCTAGTACATGCTTGAATGGAGTAGGAAGAAGTCAGACTTATCCAGTCCTACCCCCTGACATCATCTTACCATCATTGGTTTCTCTACATAGATAATTTTGTTCTTCACCACACAAGTAATATACTAA
>NW_018127968.1:1471622-1488915 GCF_001952655.1 Monopterus albus | reverse complement strand
AACAAATCTATATTGAAGTCACCATACCAAAAGGATATAAACATCAAAAGGATTTTGAGTGACTGCTGAATAACAAAGTTCAACAACAAGTTGAACTGCAAACACAAAGAATGTGTCAGAGTGTGTGTACAGATAAGTGTGTGTGTGTGTGTGTGTGTGTGTGTACATTCCAGAGGAGGGCTAATGTCACTGTATGTTAGCATCACTGGCTCAAAAGAAGGCTCAGGGTACATGCCTGTGCGTGTGTGTCTGTGTGCATAAGTGTGTGTGAGCATGAGTGTTGGTGATAATGCATTTTAACAATGATCTCAGTGTCAACTGTGAGACCAGAAGCAGGTTTCAGAGCTGAGATGGGATCACATCCTGCGAGCATAAACAGTACACTTGCATGCTTTTTGCTTTGCATGTGAAATAGTACATGTGTATGTGCTCGTCACTGTGTGTCATAGCACTTCACAGTATTTCCCAACATGAATTTTAATTGTTGTTCTGAATGAATGACTGTTTTACTTGCAGGGATAATTTTTTTTACAGACAAACACAATCTGTGCTTCATTTCATTGTCATGGAAAAACACTTCCTTGAATGGTTTTTG
The DNA here is from genome assembly GCF_001952655.1 of Monopterus albus. NCBI lineage: Eukaryota > Metazoa > Chordata > Actinopteri > Synbranchiformes > Synbranchidae > Monopterus > Monopterus albus. Next base: position 1,488,320 of record NW_018127968.1, on the reverse strand, counting down.
TGAGGAGAGAGAGGAAAAAAACTTTTTACATGACACCAGGTTGTTCACTGTAGCTTATCTGTTGCTCTGTTGTATCTTATACTTAGTCTCCACAGACACTGGCATTTTGAAACCATGTTTTGAAACAATATTCACTAATGACTATGCTCTTCCTCTAAATACTGTGTAATGCTTCCAAAACCTTAAGTCTGTTCATGAAAATGAACAAAATACAGCACAAAACTTCATTTTAACTCATCTAATTATTGTTAAAATGACTGTGCACAATCATTTTTAGTGTTTAATTAATGTTACAGTGTGAGATACAAAGGTGCTGTAACAGGCAAACAGGCACAGTCTGTGCATGTGGGTGTGAGCGTGTTAATGATTGTGAGGCATAACCATCCCTAAGGTTGTGCTCTGAGGCAAACGCCTGTGACAGCTGCAGTTTTGGGCTCAAACACACAGACACACATCTCCTTCCATTAAGTCCCAGGGACACTAAAAGCAGCCTGCGGCTAGCGCTTTTAGCTATGAAAGAATTCTTTTAAAATGTAACACATAATGAAAAGCCCGTCTTGAATTTCACTAGCACTTTTTCTAAAGTGTGGATAGTGTAGGAATACAGTATGTACAAGTGTCTGTTTTTCCTTTTCTATAATGATACCCTGAGCGATGTCTGCAGTTGAGTTTGTTGTTTCAGGTCATTGTTAAACAGTGAACAAAATTTAGCAATGTAGCAGGAGTATTTTTTTTTTTCCAGGACAGCAAACCATAGGTTGCAAAGCAATCGGTACATGTGTGATACTTTTTTTCATTCATTCATTTTCTACCGCTTAGTCCCTGAACGGGGGTCACGGGGGGCGGGGGGCGGAGCCAATCCCGGCCGGCAATCGGGCGAAGGTGGGGAACACCCTGAACAGGCCACCAATGCCAATCCCGGCCGGCACACAGACGAACAACCACACACACACACTCCTATGGGCAATTTAGAGACACCAGTCAACCTAAGCTGCATGTCTTTGGACTGTGGGAGGAAGCCGGAGTACCCGGAGAGAACCCACGCAAGCACGGGGAGAACATGCAAACTCCACACAGGTCCCAGGTGATATGTAAATGTTACAAAGTCTGACCAAGCGAGATTACCGTTGTGACCAGAGTGCTCCTTCAGACATGAAGCTGACACATTCAGATGTCATCAGATTAATGGAAAGGAGTGTACGTGTGAAAGGAGCTAGAGTAAATCAAACCTGTTTCATGTCATCCTGATGTGTGAGTACAGTAAGGCAGATACAAGTCAGAAAAGAGTTTCACCTTGAAAAGAAAACGAGCAATGGTGCTCTGTGCCAGACGGAGAGGCGTCCAGAGGTACTGGTAGAGAGCAGTGTCCACCATGCCAGGATCCACAGCGAACGAACTCACTGGGAAACCTCCGCGCTGCAGCTCCTGGTGGAGGTGGGAGCTAAATAACAGCAGGGCCAGCTTACTTTGACAATAAGCAGCATGGGCTGAATACCACTGGCTGAAGAGAGAGTAGGAGAGAAGGAACATCAGACCTGTACATGAACACAACAGGATGACAACAGGGTGGCAGGAGAATTTTAGGGAGAGTTTGGTTTGTTCAGTCCTCTTCCAGTGATCCTAGAGGGCATCCCTACAGCCATGCCAGCATTTTGATTTAAAAGAAGTTTGTACTGAATTTGAATATTAAATACTACTTAAGATTTTATAATATGTTTTGAGGGTTTAACAGCGCTGTTGTGCGTCACAGTCCACCACTGGCACCTGCACGGTTATACTTCCTAGTACGCACAAGAACTACCTACAGCAGCGTAAATCTTGTTTTAATGAGAAACCGTTCTCATTATAACAAGATACTTTACTCATTTTTATGAGATTCTTTCACATTAAATCATTTTTTACATTATAATGACAAACAGTATTTTCTCATTTTAACAACATACTTCAGGCTACTTTGTCATTGTAACTACATATTGTATTTTCTCATTATAACGTGACCCCTACACAGCTTGGACTGAGCGCAGCGTGCACATCAACTGTGAGCAGCACAGGTAAAGTCAGCGTATGGCTGCTGTCACTCACTCCAAGCCGTGTAGGCTCACATCAGGGAGTAGAAATGATGTGATCCATATAATATCATATTAAACAGCTGCTCGGGCCATAAAATGTGAAACTATATTTCTCTATTGGACAATGACTGCCAGGTGCAGTAGTGTAAAACTTGAGCAAAATCATTTAAAAAATGTATGCACGGTGTGTACAGGATTACGGCTGCAGGCGCCACTGCAGCCCACCTCTATGGCAGTGAAACAAGACAATGAAGAGGTTTAGGCTGCTAATACGTCTGGACAGCTTTGCTGATAGTAAGAGACAACACTGAGCCAAATGGAAGCAACTCTTGCTCACTAATGCCAGCAGAAATGGAGGCACATGTTGGTGATGCCGACACAGACAGAGTGCAGGTGAGTGTGACATCTTTGGGCTTAACATGTTCTTCAAATGAAACAACATGATAAAAAACTGAATAAGTGCCTCTTTAACAGCTTGTTATGCAAATAGACATGTAAGGTATATATAAACATTATATGGATTACATACATTATGGATGTGACTGCTAAAAAACTAATGGCTAATAGCCAGCAAGCATTAAAGCTAAGTGTATTGTAAGAATTACTGTTCACTGTTTGGGCCATTTCCTCATTATCTCCATGTACTGTATGCATAGGTGTGTGTGTACTGAATGTATGTGTATGTATGAACCTACCAGCTATTTAAATCATTTAATCTGATCTTGCCGATGCGGTGGGCAGAGGAGGAAACACTGACCACACGAGAGAAGTGACCACATTTCCCAGAATCCTTCAGTCTGTCCAGGAGTAGCCAGGTCAACAGGCAGTGGCCTAGGTAGTTCACCCCTAAGTGCTGCTCAAATCCATCTTCAGTACGGCCCTCAGGAACCAGCATGACACCAGCTTGACACACAAACATTTCATGCACACAGAAACAGATTTCAGCATTTAAGAACTTCTTGGGCTTGTCGCTTCTGTTTGTCTGTCTGCTACCACAAAGTATGTAAATACGAAATGGATGGCTGACAGATCTCATGAGTAAACTGATGCAAAGTCTCTTTTTTATTACTATTCTTATTTTCCACTTGGCATTAGGAAGACTGTGTGTAGGAAGAGTGGATACACTGCTGAGTTCAGCGCTTTATTCAAGTGCAGTTGAGTGGCTACCTCTGAATCACACTGTTGTGTAGAGGATTTCTACTTTCTCAATGAATACGTGATAGACTACTTTACATATACAGTGTCACTCACCATTATTGACCAGAATGTTTAGCGGCAGGTCCCGCTCCTTGAAGCTCTGGACAAATTGACGGACAGACTGCAAAGAGGCCAGGTCCAGTTTCCTGAACTCAACTGCAATGCACGCGCACACACACACACACACATTTGTCAGAGCCATTGTAGACTAATTATTTTTTGCTGGTCATTTTAGTGGTAAGACACCAAAGAGTGTATTAATCCTCTCCCACAGCAGGCTCTCTGGGTTCTTGCACTACAATACTGGCAGCGCTATGCTTCTGTTACTCCAGCAGATTATATCAAACCTAATACATCTTCCTGTGCTCCATCAAAGCTAAACACACTAATGTATGATAAGACACGGGTAGGGAAGGGAGGCCCAGGAGCTTGTATCATCAGAGCGTGAAAGTGACTCTGTGTGCCTGGGTCTAAGTGTGTACATATGCTTGCAGAAAAAGTACTTTGGGGATGTTGAACAGGAAGTATACTTAAAAAGTTTGACAGACAGCGTTGTTGTAAAGACCTGTACTTTGCACATTCTGTACTGTTAATATTAAACCAGCACTATTTACCGTAACTCCTGCATAGATATAAGACAACAATGCAATGAGGCATCCTCTTATTTATGGAAGCAAATGACATGGAATTACTTTAAAACCGGTGGTGTGTTTTTTCTCATGTCAGACATGTCACTGCTCCAATGTGAAGGAGTGTGTGGAACAGTGGGTGGATAAGGACCATGTTTCTGAGTTGCCTCCCTCACACACAGCACCGTGCTTGTGTGTATGTTTGGGTTCGTTCCATAGACTGTAGATGGCTGCAATAACTAAAAGCAAGCTCATGCTCATTTCTCTTTTCTTTACAGGCTCTGTTGGTGGAATGACCTTCACAATCCGCACAGGGCCACAGAGTCACTTCTAATCTTAAGCAGTAAATTTAAATTTCATCTCTTCAAGAAATGCTTTAAATTGTACCCCCACCCTCCTCCACCCGCCAACGCATGCACACTGCATGCTTTAATGTTATTTCCTAGCACTTCTAGCTAGACAGGAAATGTTCTATTAAAGTACAAATATTGCAAGACTAATTCATAATGTTTCTGCTCTCGCAATGTAATTTTCTCTCAGTTTGCAGCCAGAGACGACCCATAGTTGCAATATAATATAAAACATAAATATTGACTGGTGCTCACTTGTGCCATATTATGATCTTTCTACTGTTTTTGCAGTGTTTCTTCTGAGGATGCCAAGGGTAGCCATAGAAATAAAGGACACAAATGTGAGGCTCCTCTACAGTAAAACAGGGTCAAATACAGACCGAGAAGAAAAGAGGACTAAGAGGGAGCAGGCAGATGGAGAGCTGATTGAGCTGAGAGAGAAGAAGGCCGCTGTGACAGAGGAGAGTGCAGCTGTCTCTGATGAAGGTCTGATAGCGGCCTTATCTCCAAGCCATCCACTCACCTCCAGTCGTAGGTGTATGTTTATGTGCATTTGAACTGTATACCGGATGTACTAGCAAGTGTCTATTGTCTGTACACATGTGCATAAGCTTGAAAACAGGTACATGTGTGTGTGTCGTGCATGGTGGTCCTCTCCGGTCCTCTTGGTGGGCTCCCTTGAGGCCGAGCCCTTTCAGACAGGCCAGTCATATCTTGAAAGCCCGCTGGGAGTGAAATGCCATCGATCGGGCTTTGGGACTGCTGCTGCCCGACTTCAATTAAGACTCCAGCATCTTCTGAAAAGCTCTGCTTCCTTGACTCAAAAGCCAAACACACCAACTGTGTTTTTGTTACAGAGGATTACAGAGAACAGGAAACGCTCGGGAGACACGTGCATGCTGTTTAAGAGACACGGGATCTGTTCACAGTCTGTTTGAAGAAAGGCAAATTAAATAATTAGGCAAACCTTTTAATCAGTTTTGAGATAATTTAATAGCAAAGTGAGTGTTAGTATTTTATTTCAGGTGAAAGGTTTAATGTGTCATTTGCTACTGAAAATCCTTCAAGAAGCAAGTGGAGTGGACACAATTTCACCAAACTTCATTATGATTTTTACACAGTTTTACCTTAAACTTGCAATGAAAAACCACTGAACAGTGTTTCCAAATATTTCAAATGTCTTTTTTTTTACTTTAGTTTATGTTTCTGTAGTTTTAACTAATGTGGTCCAACAGAATTTATGAAGACATACAAACGCAGTCCTTCAGCACGCAACAAAAATGTCAGTGAATATCTCACTTTTACGTGCTCAGCTGCTCTGCTACTCTTTTATCACACCCTTCCCCGAATAACCAAGCAAAAACGAGCACAGTCTACATCCTGAACAGCAGATAATTAATATGTAGGCTGGCTGATGCCCACAACTCACAAAGAGAGAGTTCAGTCTTTGGCCTTCATCCTGTAGCATCTTCAGCTCTGTTTGGTGTTTCTTTACAAAAAAACAAACTTTAAAGGAGCAATACACAAAATAAGTAAATACATAGATAAATAAGGGAGGGCTGTCTGCTTTTCTTACCATTCTCCTGCCACCTGGCTTTACGTGCATCTTGTCCTGATTGTGACTACATGATTAAGCTGGATTACACCTAAATCTGATATTAAAATTCACTGCTGGTAAACACACTGAATTTTGCTTCTGTTTGCCACAGGCCAGAGATATTGTGTTACTCAGTGGTTTAAAACTGAAAGTAAACACCTTGATATGCAATAAATGTTTGGAAACTGCTCTAATGTCCATGAGGTAAGACAGCTTCCAATAATATGCATAAATATTAGTCTATGGTTGTGCATAAATAATAAGTTGTACACAAAATTGTGTTTTCGTAAACTCTTGTGTAGGTCAAATCCTATATAAAATGTATTGAACAGAGGATACATCATTTCCACAAAGTGCACGTGTTCAAAGTTGGACTTTTTTAAACGCATATTCTCACAGACTACATATTTTATATATGATTTAACTTGTGCAAGAGCTTTCTAAAACACAATAGTGTACATCTTATTAATTTATGCACAACCATAGACTAAAATGCACACATATTATTGACAGTTGTCTCATCTCATATCAAACCATCTTCAGAAGTGTTTGGATGATTAGGTTAATTCATTTTTGGCTCCAAACACAACACACAAGTTTTTCAGAATCCTCTTTATGTCTTGAATCACATCCCAGTGTCTCACCTACCCTCTCAATAATAATGTCTAAAATAAAAAAGGACCGCCGTGAAACCGCCTCTTATGAAACCCAGACAAGAAAGAATAAAATGTTTCACTTTGAGCTGTCTGATAAACAACACAGTGATATCCAAGAATATTAGGCCTGGGCACGGTGCCAGTGTGAGCTTCTCTATAGACTGTTTTTATTCAGCTGGTGTGGGAGAGAAGAGGCTGGCTGCTGACCCACTCAACTCCAGCTTGAAAGTCAATGGGATGATTCTCTGCCAAGTCAAGACAGCTGTGAACCCAAAGCGGCGTATATGGTGAGGCTGTCTTACTCACACAAATAAAATAGCGCCGATACAAATAACACTCACATACATGTCTTATATGGACAGTCACAAGAAGATCTGCAAAATCCACAGCTTTAGGAAATGCACACAATGTCATGCTTGTTAAACCAAAACATGTTTGTGGAGATACACAATATAACAAGGTCAGTCTTTTCTCAGTGTTAAACTCTGACACTGCCGATTCCATTCATGACTGAGAACAAAGGTGACTAAAAACTGTGTTGATTGGAGTGAAAAAGCTTTACCAAAATAAGTCAGCGTATGGCAGCAGTTTTTGTGAGAAGGGAGCAGCTGCGTTACCTAAGCTGAGAGAAAATTAAACGTGTATTAAGCAGACAACACACACACAGGTTCCATCGCTTCACACTGTTAATCTAGGCCTGTGGTTTGAGGCAGAAAGTGTTACACCGTGACTAAAGTTAGTGGAGAGACAGCTTACCTGTGGTGAAAACACAGAAACACCCCGTATCTGCATAGGTGTGTGCGTACAATTTAATGTATAATACTTTAAGCCTCATCGACTAAAGCCCACATGCAGTCTCTTTAGCATATTTCCACAGGATTGTACTTAGGGTTTTGTAGGGACAGTATCAAATGTTGTGTAGCTGTACGTCAAATTACCACTTGTGGTGACAATGTTTGTAGGTGTTTGCTGATCTTGCATTTTCCAAAACAGTCTGAATGTTACACTCTGTATTTGTTGCGCTGTCGTTTTGTGTAACTCTAATCACCATAAGTAATGTTAATGAATGACACATCTAGCCCCTCTTGTCTGCAGGGTATGCTAACAGTAGCTAGCTTTAGCTCATTAAATCCTATGGTAATGTTGGACTTTTATTTCTGACAGCTACCCAGATGTATATAATGTTAGATATTTATGTTTTACACTGAACCATGATGCGCCTGTACAGGGACATCCTGTGGGGTCATGACCCTTGTGATTGGGAACCACTGTCCTAAAAGACTTCTACAATCGTCCACAAGTAGCCAGTTTGACAACCACCTCTGCAGCCTAGATGTAAATGTATATTATGAGCTGTCTCTCATGTGAAAACACTAGGAAGGATGCAAAAAGGTGTTTGGACAGAGACGTTTAAAGCTCCTGCCTCACATACTTATGACAATCCATTACCGTCTCATTCAAGCACACACATCAACACATTCATCATATTCAGTGCATAAGCATCTGGACAGAGACATGCCACTTGTCCCCTATGCCTCAGTGCCTGCTAATTACAAAAGGAGTAATCAATTTCACCACAGGCCCATCCTGGGAAATCGGCTTCAGTGACACCAGCTACATGGCCAGCGTATCTGTACCTGACAGCCACTTACACACTTGCAGCGATCAAGCCAGCTGGCTTTCTGCTGCTCTGCACTGCAAGGCAAACCAAGACAAACAACAGCTTCCTGCCCAACTAGCACCACTACTTTAGCCTGTACTCAGCTCCTCCAATAAAAATGTATGAAGTAGTAATAAATAGAACTGAAGAGCATTTGCCATTATCTGTTAATCAGTATTTTTCTCACTGGAGCTGGACTTTACAGACATGTTCAATAAAACAATGTATTAGTCTAAATAAGCAGAACCTCTTCAGTTAGCAAGTAAAATTAAAGTAAACAATCATATGCTCACTCATTGTTTTTAATATATTCCCCTGTATCTTGTACACACGAGGCCACAAGATCAGCTGTAATCACCAGTTTGCAGGTCAGGATTTTGTTTTGTTTTTTCCAATTTAAAAGTAAATCTGAAAGCTCTGTTAATGAAATTTACACCTTCCTCTAGTGACAAGACAGGCGACTCGTTTTCAATTACAAGAGTGGGAAATTGTTTATTTAAAACCTGCACACTAAAATCAATTTGTGCTTAAAATACACACATTTGAACAGTGGATTTACCTTGACAACTACTAACAATGCATTTGCACACAGATAAACTTAAACTTAAAAAAAAATTGAATTGCAGTACACTAAAAAAAGTTCAGTGTACAAAGAAATCTCTGCTATGTTTTTGTTGTCCATGCTAACATGCACAGTTGTATGTTTGTTGTTATGTTTGTGTGTGTACTAACTGGACAAACAAGGCACTGTTTAAAGCCCCAGCTCTTTTGATTTTAGCTATGTATTTCAAACACTGCACAACCTGGAGGTAATGAAATATTGAGCAGATGACTGTACTGGTTGGAACTGACTGAGGGTCCTTTGTTACCCGAGGTTTGACAGTCAATCACCTTCACCACAGTGAACCCATGAAAGAAAGACAGAGCTAGCCAGACGCCCTCCTGTCAATAATGTAAGACACCTAACATTTTCAAGCTCAGCTTGCACTGCTACGACTGTCTGAGTAGAATACAAATGCACAATAGTTGCAATAGGACAAAACATTTATATAACTAAGCGTAAATGGCTATACAGATAAAAGAAAAAATAGAAAAACCAGCTCAGTTCATTGAGTTTGGACCCTTCTGACTGAAACACCACAAAAAAGGACTGAAAACCTTTCAACATCAGCAGATACGTATAGACAACACAAAGTTCAGTTTGACTTTAGAATCTGAATCACCACCTACTGAATTGATTTAATCACCTGAGGTAAAGAGCTACTGACGCATCCTACGAGGCAGATAGGACTCAAGGCTGCTTGACAGAGAAGAAAACTTAGTCAAGATGGTGGAATTTATGGTGCTGTGAAGGTCAGCCAAAACAATTTCTCAATGTGGGAGTTCCAGAGAATTCTGTAAGCTTCAGTCAGTGGAGCAATAAATCTCTGCTTTCGTCTGTCTCCTCCCTTCTCCATCACCTCCTCTGCACCTCCATTTTCCCTCCACACCTTGTTCTTTTTTTCATCTTTTATTTTCCCGTATTTGCCCATTTGACCGTGTTCCTCCCCTCTCTGCCTCGTCCCATGTCACCCTCCCCACTCATATTTTGGTTGACTCATCTCCCCTCATCTTCTTCTCACAGCCTTTTATCTTCCCCACCGTGTATTAAAAACACTCCTGATATTGTATATCCAGCATGAAAGCTCTATGTTTGTGTGTGTTTATACCTGCCAAGTGTGCAATTATGTGTATGTGTCTGGTAAAGACTTTAAAACTAGCCTGAGGGATGCACTGCTGCAGCGCTGGCCTTTATCTTCAAATACCGCCACGCTAAAACAAGTGCATCTGTGTGCCTGTGTGTGGTGATAAACAACATTACCTTTGGCCTCTTTGTGCTCTTCACAGATACTTCTGACAGCTGCCAAGCCCTCCTGCTCATCCTTCCCACCTGTAGAAGGAGGAGACACACACATGCACATTTCATTTTTTTGGCAGTCCTGTGTTCTTTCCTCTTATGAAAACATATCTCCAAGATGTGTTCTTCAAAATCCCTTGATGAACATTCATGTATATTAACAAGTGTTCTGAGGGAATGCTGTGCAGTACTTTAAAATGAAATTAATTACAAAAGTAATTCAACAACAGTTAACAGGTGATGGTAAGAGACACTGTGATGCAAGTGATTCCAAGAGTGAGAGCAGCAACTTCAAACTGGTGTGTTATGTTGGAACTCGGCTGTCTCGTTTTGAACTGGTAACCAGAGATAAACTAGTGGATAAAACATAATCCTTGTTGTTAATATACTTGTCTTATAAGTACATCGCAAGAGCATTTGTATATGACTAAGTCACAACTCAAAACAGCATGTGCAAGAAGCAGACAATATCTATGGAATCAAATATCAAAGTAAAATAATGTTAAACAAACTAACCTCATAATGTTGATAAAATCCTGATAATACCAATCGTGTGTTCTGTGTGCGCTTTTATAGATCAGTAGAAATGCTGACCTGTGGGTCAGCACTCCAGGAACGTCACAAAACTCTGTTACTTTATACTGAGACATATTAGATGTTTTAATAATTTTAACAAGCAGATGCCCTTATCAAAGATAGAGGACGGACATTTCGTTTCCAGACGTGTCTGCATACAAATGAAACTCTGCTTCTATGAAGGAGAGACGAAATAAATTAGAAACAGGATGTGAGAAGGAGAAATGGACACATGAAGGAGAAATGAAGAGCTAGTGTCTAATTTACACACAAGAATGATTCTAAAGCACAGTTATTCGCATGTACAAGTATATATGGCACCCATTTGTGCACTGTTAAATGTAGAGCTACTGATAAAATGGCAAATTAGTGCTGACAATTAATCAATTCAATCCTTGGTCAGTTGGCAAAACATTAGTCAAGCATTAGTTGTTTCCCACTTCCCAAAAGCAAGAATTTGCTGCATACACAGTGAATAAACACACACACACACACACACACAAACTCTCTTTTTTAAACTCATATGCACAAATAGCCACGCACTCATTTTCTGTGAACATGGACACACATAGACACACTAATCTTGGATTATCATGCCAGCCCTTTCAAAGGCACAGAGTCATTTACCCTGATGCACTGCGATCCAGGCTGGGCTGAAGGATGCAGCTTTTCAGGGTGACGTGTCACAGTGGTCACACAAACACACACCACAGTCACACACTGATACCACACAAATACTTTTTTTTTAGAGAAACAGCTGTTGTTCAACAGGCCTCTCTGCTCCTGGACTCACCGAGAATGCTGTATAACATTAAATTTACATTTTGATCAGGGGTCCCCATTAAAAATAGGCCCTGAGGAAATAATTTGCCTACTAAATATTTTGGGCTGCGTATTGAAAATATAACCTGATTCGCTGAAATAATTCTGCTACAGCTGAACAAATGAATAAACCGAAGGTAACGCAAAGTGTGAAAGTTCTAAGACAGTAAAGTTCAGTATTTGTGCTTCTGTGCCCTCTTTCCAAGAACAAGATAGACATATGCATAAGATGAACAGGCATGATGATATCCATCCTGACAACTTTGCTGTGACAAGATGTGGAGAGGATGCACACAGTCACTTGGCTGTCGCTGCAAAGGTGGAGAGGATGCACACAGTCACTTGGCAGTCGCTAAAAAAACAAAGGTGCTAATTCCCACTAAAGCAGCAAACTGTCATTTTTACACTTACAGTACAAGTTCTGGGTTACACAACGCAGCGTGTTAACTCTTCAGCGTATGAGGGGTTACTGAAGGTAGATTTGAACCCTGGCAACAGTCTGGATAGTTGTTTTCTCTGTATGCTAAAAGGCTAAAAATACACATTTAGAGATTCAAACTGGAACACAGTGTAGCACAACTACAGTAATTGTAAAGAGAGTAGCACACAATGCAGTCTTAAGATGTGTTGTGATAGTTTACTGATGCAACAATTACAAAAATAACTCTAGAAATCAAAATGTATGTTTAAAAAGTTGGAACCTAACAACCTAACATAATTTAACACCCTCTCACATCAATGTCATGTTTAATAACAACCAGAGAAATGACTGACTTAGAGGTGTTCCAGTTTGTTCTGTCAATCAAATTTTAAAATGGTACAGTTTCTTTAGCTCAGAGGAAGGTGATGAGAAAACAGCTGGTTTAACATAAGGCAGGTTATATGTTGTGTCTGGTGTCACAGGCAGAGAAGTCATTTCTCAGTCTCTGTGATCAACGCTTTGTTAATCACTGTTTGATCGAGCCACGCAAATAATCAGTGTGCAACTTTAGGCTGTCACTTAGTCATAACTGAGGTTTGAGAGAACAGACTGATGTAGCAGGGTTATACGTGATTAAGATTCATTTTCTATTGAATGAGAGTTTGTCCTACAATACACCGTTTTAGTTGTCTAATATGACATTTTGTACCTGACATGTATTTTTTTGTTGCCACATGCATGGTGGAGATTTCATGCATGCGACTATTATTGTGGGTGCCCTGTGGACCCTGCTGCCAGTTCTTGATGTGGGACAGTGTACACAGCAGGTAATTTACACAAGACCTGGCTTATTGGTGTAAATGAATAAGCACATTTCCCAAGGTGAATCTGGCAAACCAGCACACCTCCTGGTTAATGGGAATGGAAAACAATCAGCACAGCAGCATGACTGACTGCTCAGTGATAGATTTCATTCAGTCTTATGTGACCAATTTGACCTATAGAGACTCTCTCCTCCGCTGTAGCAAACACAAGAACGTAGACTTTCACAAGATGATTTCCTTTGTGCATCCAGTTTATCAATCCTACACATCAAAATGTGTTGTTCAATGCCAAACCTAATTTAAAGGCACTTTCCAGAGTAAAGTAATGGAGCAATACATTCAGCTGATAAACTGTTCCCATCATTAGCATAGGCCTTAATAAAGCTTTTACAAAATGAAAATGGTTGGCACTGATTAGGAAGAAAAGAAGACGTCTATAAATACTGATATTTTCTAAAAGGCATCATTTTAATTCAAAACCTGCTCAGAATGAACAAAGACAAGTACACCTGCACACTTGTTAATATCCAACTCCAGTATTAGACAGTGGAGAGGCTCAAACCATAAACTCTCCTCACACAGGCACTATGCTAGCACTCCACCTGAAATATGCATCCACTCCATTACCGGAGAGGGATCCACTTTACCATAAATATTCTCACTTCATGAATTTTCTCAAGAGGTATAGAGATGTAGAACGCCGACACACTCCGAGTCCTTGTAAGTCAGCTTCAATACACACAGGATTGACTGGATCAACAACTGACACCAAAAGTTTTCGTAAAGATATGTATTGCCAAAGTCTCACAGCTGACTCGGTGTGCACACCCAGTGAAGGGTGTTCTCGAGTTTTCAACTTCGTGTGCACACCCAGTGAAGGGTGTTCTCAAGTTTTCAACTTCATGAACTGAAATGAAGATGCAACATCACCCTGAAAGCCAAAAACAAGTTTCTGTTCTGTGTAGAGCATCATGGAGATGCAAGGTTCTGAGCATGAAGAGTAGTTGTATGAAAAAGGAGTTTGCATGGAAAAAAATGAATAATTTTATGGTATATAAGTTTTTGAATTGGCCCCTGTCAGTATTCATCGTTGCCACCTTGAATGTCTGCCTCATGTTGTGGTATTGACCTAAAAGGAGTGTGTGACACTATGTTTCTGCTCACATTCAGCTCTGATTATGGTGTGAGGCAGACTGGGCACAGTCAAGCAACTATAATACCAAAACATCCACCGCTTATCCTGTAGAGGGTCACAGGGGTGCTGGAGCCAACATTAGGAGAGAGTTTGCTGGTCTATCACAGGGCTGACACAGAGACAGACAACCATTCACACTCACAGGCAATTTATAGTTGCTAACTAACCTATCTTGCATGTCTTTGGACTGTGGGAGGAAGCTGCCCTACCAAAACATATGAAGTACTGTTAGTAGACTTTGGTAAAAACTGCAGACACTCTCTCCACATCTGTTAAACTAACCTATCAACATATACTGTGATTTAAAAAGTGCTGTATAGGAACCAACAAACACAATGTATAATCTGTTTAATGTGGCCAGCAAGTGAAATGCTCATCATGACTATTCTGATGAGCTGACATCTGAGTTAAACTGAAACTAGACTGAGTAACCGTAGGCTACAAATACTGAGTAGAGCATAAAACGTGATCCTGTTGGTTTAATGGGCACCGCAGAAATGACATCAACCCCCATGGGAGTGTACATTTAAGGACATACTAATGGCACTTAGCTCAGCTGCCAGTTGTGCAGTGTTGCTGGAAGAAATGTTAGATGAAAAGGAAAATGCACATCCTCAAAATATAAATCCCAAGCAGACCCCTTCAGACAAAAAAAACAAAGCACAATACAAACAATTAAACAGGATGCCATCTCACCACTCCTGTGTTTCCACCACAGGGAAAACCACGGACGTAATGGAACAGGCTGTTAACAACTTGTCTGATACTGCAGGGAAGAATATAATTAGGAAATTCACTGTAACAGATAAGTTGAATGGCTGTTTTCTTGTTTTTCCAAGCTTCAGATAAGGACAGTTAGGATAGCTACTGTGATAATATTTTCATTTTTACATGAATGCATGTAAAAATTCTCTAACCCTTTATTGTCATCTCTCTAATAATGACACAATAAAAAAAAAAACGCTGTGAAATATAGTTTATAGTCCATGAAAAAACAGACTCACCTTGATTTCTGAAGGCCAAATTATACTTTCACCAACTGCACTGCTGAGAGGATCCAAGTATTATAACTGGTAAACTGTTCATGTCTGTGAGCATGGGTGGAGCCAGGGGGTGAAAAGCAAGAAAAAAGTTTGCGCACTGACTTCAAATTAGTCAAGACTGAAAATTCCTGAGTGGTGTCTTAGCAGGTGCACATAGAAATGTGCCTTTCAGGGTGATGTCTGTTTGATAATGCCTGACAAAGATCTTGTATAGATCGAAACATTGCTGCTATTGGATTAAATTATTGGGAGCTTAAACACAGTGTGCAAACATTTTTCTTGCTTTTTGCCTTTAAGCTGTTGTTGGTTCAGCACCTGTAAAAAATATTTTTGGATGTGCATGCCCTACGTTCTTTGGAGCCAGGGGGTGGCCAGGGGTGGCACTGGCACCGGCCACCCCAAGAATCTGATTGTCCACCCCTGGTGTGACCCCTGCCAGAATCAAAATGTATTGCTTGTCAGTATTAATGAATGAAAAATAATGAAAACCTGTTGCCTTAAATACAACTAACATTTTTCTGACTTATACAACTTTTCTGCGAATCAGTTTGTTTGTGAGAAAAACAATCACAATACAACACTTCTTAGTCATAAAGACCTATTTACAGATTCATCAAAGTGCACAGAATGATTCGTTTCAGAGCCTAGAGTCAGAGGGTTCAACTAAATGCTAAAGTCTATGAAGGAGCTGAACCATTAATAACAGTACAATATTAAAGGGGGAGACAGCAAAGACATCGGAGGCGGCGTGATTAACATATTTAACAGAGTGGCTGCAGAGATGTATAGCAGGATGAATTAGTGATCAATGTAGTACATCACCTTGTACATGACAAATGGCACTTCAAGAGGGGGGGACCTGTACAATATGTAGCTAGAAAGACGTAAGGACAATAGGTGTTCATTCTTATTGTGATGGTAGCAGCTATGTATTTAATGTGCTCAGCTGGGTTACAAAGTTGTTTCTTTATAAATCACATTTAAGATAAATGCCTTTTCCTATTTTACAATATGTTTATGAAGTTTAGACAATCCGAATTTGCATGTAGTTAATCTGTGTTTTTGTGAATGAAAGGTTCACATAGTTGCAACAAAGACTGCGGTATAAAACATTCAAGCTATTTTCCTTTACAAACTTTTGCATTTATTCTTTCAACAGTAAATATTGCTACATAATTAATGCAACGACATCAGGCCTTGTTTCAAGCAGTTTGATAACTGTCCTTTAACGCACGCAGAGCTCAAAAAGTCTTTATATCAGCTGACAGTGGAGCATCACACATATTTTCTAATGATGAAAACAAACTGTTCTGATGTTATTCCACATCTTAAGACACATCAACAGGGTGTCAAGAGGCATCTGAATGTGCTGCTGACCATCTGATACTAATTAACGATCTCTGACAGCAACAGGCTTCTAAGTAGACATACACAGGTACATTCAGCCTGACTGGCACTGCAGAGCCATACTTTTGTTTGCTGTACACTATAAAGGACTTTGTTGTAATTAGATCCATCTATAGCCCAGTATCTCCCCCCGTAAACCCAACCAACACAGCTCCTGTACGCTGGACTTATTATCCTGGTGCTTTGAGACAATGGCAAAGATAGGGACGTTCAATACCATAATGCTGGTGAGTTAGGCATACACACAGACTGATGTATTACTTACAGGGTTAACCTATAATGTGCAAATATGAATTTACACTCTTCAAACCCATGGACCCTTAACAAGGATGTTCATTGATCAAGGATTCACACC
>NW_018127968.1:1444395-1471599 GCF_001952655.1 Monopterus albus | reverse complement strand
AGAGAGCAGGATTTTCAAGGGTGTTGATGAGTCAGGAAACTGAGTGAGCCTGCGGTTTTCTCAAAATTCACTTTCACCTACCTACCTACCTTTATAGTTGAATGGGCTTCATCCATTCATCTTTTGTTTTCTACAGTATTTTCCCTCAGTTTTTAGAGTTTATTAGCCATTTCATTTCTTTCCGTATTGCAGCCTTTTCTGGTTATTTATTGTAAAGCACAAAGGTCATCATTATTGTTAGCTGTTTTTGTACATTTGGAAAGTTAACAAGATGAAAGCCGACCTTTGGGGAAATCTCTACGTAATGAGTGTTACTACTGTTAGACATTGTATCTTGTGTCATATTTGTGCATCAGTGATGTTTGGTACTGTACCTATGAAAACATGCGCCCCCAGCTTGACCATGTGGCGGACTACCTCATAGCCGATTCCCCTGACTCCTCCTGTCACTATGGCAACCTTGCCATCTTGTCTGGGCATCACTAGCAGAGGCAGAAGAAGGCACACAGATATCAGGGGAGAGTGCTATTTGATAAGGAAACTACTTCAAGATAGGCTGCTATTTCAAGACATGATACGTCCTTATAGTTAGATCAATGTGGTCAGTAAAACTTGGAGGGGCTATATCTTGGTTTTTAAATTCCTGTGTCCTTAGCTTCTTACAGAAGTGTTTTACAGTTAATGGACTTTACTATATTACTACTACTATACTATATAATGTATATTATATACTACACTATTATCTAGCTATATTTATATCTAGCTCCCTGGATGATAATCAAATTTTATATCACTCGTCTTAACTGCAGTCAATATTCACTCCAATCCAAACTACATTATTAAAAAAGTGGAAACTTAAACCCACGTCGCTCTGCGACACACGCACACGTTTTGGAGAACATACTTTAGATTAAAAACAATCTTTAGGCTATTCTGGTGAATTCGGCAGATACAAGACACCAGACAGAACTTTATGTCACTCATGTTTCGACTTTTACACTTCTCTCAAACTAGCTACGGTTAAAACAGCTAACGTTAGCTTAGCTTAGCGTTACTGCACAACGGGATGAATAAGGGCTCTTGGATATAGTCATTAACGTTATGTTATGCATCTACAACGCCCTACAGTAGTCACAAGACCAACTAACTGGAACACATTGCTCAATGATACCGTGTCCGTAAACCACAACACCCTATTGAGAATTGAACCGACCTGGCAATCTGAAAGATCTGCCGAACAGCTGAACCAAAAGAACCTTCAAACCAAGCAGGTAAAGCTTGAAAACTGGTAGAAGATAACACCGAATGCTGGACAACATCTCTGTTACGCAGAGTAACATTAAAAGCATGAACACTCAGCACACACAGAAGGAGCAAGCACCTCTGGGTAAAATGTGCTAGTTCGTCTACGGGACACGTTCCAATATGAAGTCGTCCAGACTAGCGTCCTTCCTTGTCGTGCCTTTCAATTAACATTCGTTATGTATATACGGTGGATAAATGATTTCTGAATCCTACTCTCACTTAAATCTAACCTAAACATAGTTTTTTTTTCTGGAAATGATCAAACTAACATTTTTTTGTCCAGAGAAACCACTGACTAGTTGACTTTGAAAAGTCTGATTTGTACCAGCCATCCATCTCTAGATTGCAGATGTGTTATCTGTGTACGATGGAGGAGATGCGTCACTGCTGCTTGGGTACTTGATGTGCTGTGTGATCCAGAGGGATGGCACACAAGTTGGATTCATAATTTCCCAGGATCCTGTAGGCTGTAAAATTTAAATGCTTGTTTCCGGAGCACTGCAGCTCCTTTGTGGAGAAAAGGGCTGTTTGTGGTTGAGGGTGGGAGCTCTGGCTGACTGCTGAATGTTAGATTTTCCTCTCCTGGGATCACTTGAGTCACACCAGTCACCTCCTATTAGAGAGGTTAGTCATGCTGCTGTAATCATTAGTCAAATAGGGCCTCAGCTATAACAGTCTCAACTTTTTTCTGCCATCTTAACACCTAATTCTGATTTATTCAGAACAAAATGCTCCCTTAACAAATATACAAAAACTTTGTTTTTTGTATAAAATGTGGTATTTCATCTACAGTATGTTGCACAGTGCAAGGCGTCATGATGTAGCTTAAGATTGCTGCACAAACTTGACTGATTTTATGATTAAAAAAATGAACTGAACATGTTTGATCATTTTACAAAGCTTAAAGAATCAAATGTCAAGATGATATTTTTAATAATTTTATAATTTTAGCTTCTGAGGTTTATCTCATTTTCTGTCTTTTTTTTGTCACTTCCACCTCGGTCCACTGACACTTTGGAGGATGGATTGTACTTTTACTTCAGTAAAGGATCTGAGTACTTTCATCACTGTACAATACTATAGCAACAAAAAGAAAATGTATTGAAGCAGGGCACCACATTTGTCTGACGGGTGATTGACACATGCAACAACAACAACTGAATGATTGGCCCAAAAAAGAAGACAAAATCAGAAAAGCATGACTGTTACCCAAAACATTGACAGTAAAATGTTGAAGCTATGTTCTAGCCAATACACCACAGATCTGAATAGACAGTATCCTGCAGTGATGGACCACGTAAGTGGAGCCAGCTGCATTATCACTGGTACTCAAAGTAGAACAGCCAAACTCTCCAACTCCTTCATTTCAACAAAATTACAATCATTACTGCTAAAGACAGGTCTGAGGCTTTCACAATAATTTCCATGTTTTTTATCTCTTGGCAGGTAAATCATTAGTGTTAGTTTGTATCTTTCCCACTATTCAACAGTTAAGGTTTAGCTAGAACAGCAGCACTGACAAGCAGTTGGCCCCAGTTATTTGGAGGCAGTTAAATAAGCAGCAACATGCTGTAAAGAGACTGTGTCATCACCCCAGCCCTGATGGAGGATGAGCTGCGGAGACTTGGTGTGTATTTAAAAGTGCATGTGTTTGTGTACACATGAGTGTTCTGTTCTGCTGAGAGGTTGGGGGTCAGCAAGGTGAGCTAGTTTGCTACTGTTTAAAGGAAATCGTGTCTCACGGATGACTGTGGGATGATAATTTGTAATGATGGGACATCAGGGAGACAGGCCTCTAAACACATAACGACACAGCCACGCACAAAAATGAAAACATATGGACACAAAACAAACCTGTTGGGAATAAGACATGGCAGGAGGGTGGTGATGTAAATAACATGTGAACAGCATCAAAGTAGTTCTGACCAACAGTGACCTAGTCTTATATGACAACCACTGCATGGCTGCAAAGCCCAACTTGTCTCGTTTTGTAAATCCAGCCTGACAGCTCCACAGAGTCTTTGTATGTTAAAATGTAATCTTTATTTCATGTTTCACATAGATTTACTCCTAGTGAGAAGAGAAGAAGGATGATATTGGATATTTTTAGCAGAGAATGGCACTAACAGTTTCCAAATAGGACATTCTGTTCCTTAACACTTTTCCCCTGTTTGTTTTTGTCACTGATCAACCACCACCCAGGGGAGATGGCAGGTGAAGTGTCATATTGTGAAGAAAGGGAATTTTCCATGTGTGTCACAGGCAATTTGGGCTCCAAAGTGCAGCAGCTTGTTGGAATTGATGTGGTCTTTTTCTTTCAGTTTGAGCTGCCTCTTTTCAGATTTTTTCCACAGAAGACTCCTCCATCTGAGAGGTAGAAAATCAAGGATGGACACAAAGTTCAGAGGCTCAGCCTGAGTGGCAGTGTCTAGCCTCTAATAAGACAGCACATGTGTATTTATATATAGGAAAGAGAATTCCACAGGAGAAAGTCACATTTTCCAACTTGAATCACAAATATCTGTGCCCACCTGTACCTGAGTGTATCTGTAGATTTTCTAGCCACAATCGGTGCCAATTTGTGTAATTTGTGTAAACAGCATGGGCAGTAACAAAAGACAGCAAAAGGTTTAAAGAAAGTGGTTCAAGCAAGTAATGCACCATGCTAATGCTATACAGTAAGTGTGTGCTTATAGATTACAACTATAAACTAGTGACAGGTGCTTTTTCAATAGTCACTTATTTTATTCAAGTGGATATCAGATGTTTTTGGATTTTCTGTACCTCTACGCCTGTGACAGCTGGGGGCATTATTAAGTGTACTGGTTTGAAAATATTTTGAGATCCATTGGCATTGTATGATCACAGTGCCCTCCTGTCAAAACCTGTTTAATCTGTCCTGGCACCAACTCTGTCTAACAGCTATCAGTCTTAGCTGCTTACAGCAAAGGATTGTATACTGAAAACATATTAAACAGTGATATTAATGCTAATACAATGGTAAATTAATTGCCTACTTACACTTATGAATTACACTTGCTCAGATTTAGAGGAAGAAAAGCCATGAGTCAACTAATTTAGCTTAGCATAAAGGCTGGAACCTGGGGGAAACAACTAGCCTGGCTCTGTCCAGAGTTAACAAAATCTACCTACCAGGAATTCTGATTGTAACCATTGTTGGTCCCCAAAGTTAGAACAGAATTAGGCAAAAAAGCTTTCAAATATGCTACACCTTCTTCTTGAAATAATGCGTGTCATGTCTGTATGTTAAGATTTGAGTGATTTGGCCTCAGCTTCATCTTACACTCGACAAATACTTCCAAAATTTTAAATTGTTCCTGTCTGCACATTTGGTAGTAAATTTTGAATGCAGTACCTATAAGTTTAATAAGGAATTTTATATATCATTATATTGCTACTTTTAGTAACTATACAGTGTCTCAAAGGGCTTTATCAGACCCATAACAGCACAGGCTTCGAACTCAGCCTCAACTTTCTATGAAGACAGGAAAAAAATAACAAAAAAATAAAGCAAGACAAACACTAACACCTTCAGTGTGAGTAAAAAAAAAAAGAAGGAATGACAGGACTGTCCATTCAGAGCGAGATCTCCCCTTCAGGGACAGCCAGATGTGCACTAGGAGCCATGGGTGGGGAAAGGCAGTGAACTGTGTGTAGACAGAATTATTAATTGTTGTGTCGCCTCAGCTGCAGCCGCCACAGGCTTTCCATGGGGGAGAGAAGCCAAAGGGCAGCTTGTAAACATGAAAGTGAAACCTGAGATTTTTGCATGTGTTTGCAGTGAGCAACCACACACACACCATATAACAATATCCTCGATTAACTTCCTATGTGGGACTTCTACTCCTCTTTTTTGACTTAGAGGCATTTACAAAAAAAAAAATGAGTCCCACATGCTCCAAACACTACACTTTATAGTGTTACAGTATATGTAAGTGTGTTCTGATTGCACAGCATGCATTAAGAAATAGATTTGCATGTGTTATGCATGTTCAAGGATTTCATAATTAAGTTGAGGTTTTCTTTCTTATTGTAATAATGGTACTTTTTCCAATGAGTACACATTTATTATTTATTTTATTTTTACCTTCTATAATACAGTTATGAGCTTCACACAGCTTTACTCAACTCATCAATATTAATTTCGTCCACATGCCTAATACATCATTCCTCAAACTGTCACTGGTCTAAGCTTCCAAATTTTTCATGCCAGAAAAACATGACAGCAGCTGGAAAAGGCAAATATCTCCAAATCTCTCCAAGAAAACTGGAGTCTGAATTACTTTTGTGACAAGGGCTAGACACTGCAGGTGCAGAGTTATGCTTCATTTACAGTGCCTAGTTTAAAGGCAGTGAGTTGCAGCATCTAATTTCTTCAGTATACATCTGATCTGGCTCATTTAACTTTAAGATATTTTTTGTAATTTTAGTGAAAAACAAGACTTTGTATACAAAGTATGTTGGTCTATATGTGTACTTCTGTGTGAGAGAGTTTGCAGCTGAATGTAGTGGCCAAAAAACCTGATTCTGATATTATTATTATGCATGCAAACTGTGTGAGTACCATGGATTCATCACTTTGTGGGGACATGTGCACACTGTTGTTCATCAAATGCATTGCAAAACCATTTCTCCCAGATGTCTTCAAGGAGGGGATGTCTTTCCATTAGTAGATGGAAAATGAGGAGCAGTGGGAGGGATATTTGCTTGCACCAATTAAGACTGTCATTAATTCTGTGCAACACACACATACACAAAGAGACAAACATACATGTACAGCATTTAATGCATTTAATTTAACAATCTGTGAGTCTGTGTGTGTGTGTGTCTGTGTTTCTGTCTGAAATACACAGACAGGACTGTGCAGAGACTCTTTCATCTCTTGCTCTCTCACCGTTTGTCTGTTTGCTAGCCTCGCTTTCTGTCCTTCACTCCAGCGCTGCATGAACAGTGAAAGGTTGTGTGTGTGAACATGTGTGTACGTGTGTTTGGCTTCCTCGTCTCCAACCCCCTCACCTACCCCTCCATCTAACCCAACAACAGTGAAGCCTCAGCGCAGTCATGCAACTGCATAAACAGCCACACTCGCACTTGTTTTGGCTGTGTCAGAGAAAATTAAATCAGATACCACCCATACGAATATGATGCCACCTCTGATTATTTGTGGTATGACAGCTTTTAATTTACAGCATTTAATTCAAAATCCTGAGTCTCCATTAATATTACATTTATCTACCTCAAGCCACGTTGGACGAGGGCTGGATCAGGTGGCAAACAAGATGCTTGGTCAAATGTAGATACATTTTTCAAACCTTGTTGCACCATTTTTTAAACATGCTATATGTTAAAAGTTCCCTGTGAGTTTCATTGTAGTGAGGATATGAAATCCTCTGAACCAGAATCATGACTACACGGGGCTGTCAAGTCTCTATTCAGACCCAGGTTAATAAGGGCATAAAACATGCTGTATGTAGTGGATGATTGAAGGGTTTCATTATAATTAGAAGACACAGACAAAACCAGATTTGATGTTTATTAATGACAACTGCAAGCTAATGTGTCAGCCTTTCTCCTGGGTTGCCCCACTACTACTGACTGAACTGTCCATCAGACCATAGGGATGGCAGATGTGATTCATGTCTGTTGTGGTGTCTAAAATGATAATAATGTACGCTGTTTGGGCTAGAGGGAGTCTATTACGTTGACTGTATCACATCCCTGTCCATTGGGGGACACATACCGGGGAATGTAGGATTAGAAAGGAAGCAAAAGTGAGAGGGAGAGGCTCTCATGCATATTTTGGGAAAAGGCTGTATGTGTGTGTGTGTTGAAGCTCGGACAAAGCAGACACGTGTCACCTCAGCTTCAGTGCCATTAAACTAAACTGAAATAAACAGTCCCTATCAGAGATGGACTTTACATAACGGCTGAGTCACTCACAATCTATTTTTATGGCTTTGAGGTGTGTTTGTGTGTGTGTGTGTGTGTGTGTGTGTGTGTGTGTGCATGCGTGCATGTTCCAGTGCTTCTGTCTTTCTGAGAGTCAATTTGACTTTTAGCCTTTCAGAAAGAAGACATATGTATTTGTGATGTCAGGTCAACCTGACCAGACTTCACTGCTTCAAGGGGCTGGTTGAGGGCCAGGACTTGGTTTTCAGGATAAGGTTTCAAAAGAAATTAGGTTAAGGGAGGCCAGAGCTGCAGTGCTTTTTTAACTACCTTGGGGGAATTTACTGTATTTATGACAGAGTACAATAATGAACTGATAGAAAAGGAGAGCAGAGAGACGAGGGGGATGACATGCAACAGGATGCCCCCGGGATGTGGGAGAATTAATGAATACACACACGCACACACACAAAAAGCTAAAAAATGTCATTATTAATAATGTAACTTCAGTACAAAGCTGTTTACTGTTTTTTGTGTATTACTTGAATCTGCACAATATTGTAAAATGTTTTAAACATCTGACTTTTAAATTCATGCACCAGCAGGGAGAACAAATGCAATTAATATTAATGTTATTAAATACTATTTAGCTGCTTTATATAGTAGATAATAATAATAATAACCTTTATTTGGCCAAGTATGTTACACACACGAGGAAGTTGTTTCCGGTACAGAACCGAGGCAGCCATCTGCGGTGCCAACTCACACCGATGGCTCTAACCATTGGGGGCAACTTGGGGTTCAGTGTCTTGCCCAAGGACACTTTGACATGTGGACTGCAGGCACCGAGATTCAAACCTCTGACCCTCCAGTTGGGAGACGACTGCTCTACCCACTGAACCACAGTCGCTATAAGCAATTAGAAAA
Source organism: Monopterus albus (assembly GCF_001952655.1). Lineage (NCBI taxonomy): Eukaryota > Metazoa > Chordata > Actinopteri > Synbranchiformes > Synbranchidae > Monopterus > Monopterus albus. The sequence goes on along the minus strand of NW_018127968.1, from coordinate 1,463,457 downwards.
AACAGCATTGTCTGGTTGTGGAAAATCCTCCTCCAGCAGGACACTGTGCTGCTCTTTTTCATTATAATTCATTACACTCATATATTAGATATTAACTGTTTATCACTGTGACAGCATTGTAACTACCTTAAATAGATCACTGTTTATGGCCTTAGCGGTACCCATTACATTATCCAAATCATGCAAAGGACAGACGCTCAATACTATGCTGAACAATGTAAAATAGGTAGTGTATGTGATCTTGTTGGTTATGGGTTGTATCCATGGGTATAGAGTATAAAATAAGAAGCTCTTAAAATTAGGTTAAAAAGCAAACCATCCTTATTGTTTTAATTTCTGATTAATAATTTTAAATAATATTACATACACTATAAGCTATATAGTGTTCAAGTCCCAGTAGGTCCAGTGCCACTGAAGTGTCCTTGAGCAAAAACATTGATTATCCAATGCCACTGTTCTGTAGTTGTCCCTGACCTCCAAGCAAGAAAATAGCTCACATAGAGCTCCAGAAACTATATTGTTAACAAGGGAAAATAAAGTATGGAAAGATGTCTTTTATAAAGTCAATAAACAGGAAAAGTTTTCACATCACAAATACATTATCATGTAATGTAATCCATGTTGTACCTAATTTCATTAATTAATTTGGTAGACATTAGAAGTACATTAGTTTTAATGATGGAAGTCATTACATTGTTTGTAGCCATATTAATTGACAGTACACTAAGCAATATTTGTGGCTGTTCAACAGAAGAACAGATATCAGAAGTGTTTTCTACACACCAGCATCATGAAATGTGCTTCTTTTACCACTGATGTAATTTCTGTGCTCTGCTCTATGACCTTAAACACCACATCTCAGCAACCCTGGCAGAAAATCCTGACCTTTACAGTGACATTTACAGTTTGATGATGGGTAACTTCTCTTATCATCTCTCTACTTATGAAGACAGTATTACATATTTATATTGTTTTATTGCATGGTTATGTTAACAGCTGCAGCAGATACTCATTCACACACTTTGCCATATACAATATTTTCACCATCTGAAGCTAGAATAGGTTAACAAATTCCCTCTCAGCTGACTCCAGCATCAATAATTAGTTTTATCCCTACATATTTTATGTCTTCATTTCCCATTGAGCTTAAATTTATCCAATAATTAGTTTTATCCCTACATATTTGATGTCTTCATTTCCCATTGAACCTGGATTTATTGAGGTGTACTAACATTCAAACACTCTGAAAGAGTCCTTTCAGTCGATACCTGCCTGGCTCTCCCAGCATCTCCATGTGTGAGATAAATTACCTTTATCACACGAATACTGTCAATTATGACCCTAAAGATAAAATGAAAACCAGAAAAAAAAAACTTCCTGCAATATGTTGGGGGAAATTAAGGTAAAATCAATTTAGCTTAAGTTGTCACTGTGTATCCGAATTATGGTTTAACTTTCTAGGTCACACACACAATACATAGACCATTATTATTACACAGTTAGAACACTGCAGTATTACAGTTTACATGTGTACTCAGAGAAAAAAACATTTTCCATGAATGTGAGTGAATTTTAGTCACGCGGATGTATACACACACAGTACACACACACACATGCACACTCACACCTGTCTGCCATGCTGAGTCCTGCTGAGCCTACCTTGCTCCACTTTTATTTTCCATCTGTCATTCTGGAGTATGTCAGTGTTTAACCCCCTCCAATGCTGAAATGCAAAAACACACGGCCTTTCTGTTTTTTTTTTTTTTTAACAAACTGCAGCAAACACACACTTGTTAAAACACTACTTGTGTTTTTTTTTTCCTGCTTCCCAGATACAGTACCAACTGTTGCAGCAGTTATCATTCTTATTATGCCATCACCGGGGCCTAAAGAGTCTGAACTGTCAGCAAAGTGCCCGTAGCTCAAAATAAGAAGGTTTAAATTTTTTAGGCTTAAACATCCTTGGTGAGTTAGGGGAGATGCTGAATTGTTTAAATTCTCAGGGAAAGACACTGATTTGATGTTCCACCTAAAGGTGGTCATAGTATGAGCTGCTGTCAGTCATTTAGCAGGTAACCTATATTAGTTAAAGGACTGAGTCATAGTTTTCCCCCTAAAAAGGCAATTCTCAAGTTACATCAAGATGTGAAATGTGCATTTGTGTTGTAAAAATTAGTTAAACCACTATAAAACAAGAAAACTCTGTTCTGAAAATAAATAAATAAATAAACGGGGTTTTCTTATGCATTGACTCAACATACATTTTTGCCTAAGTGTCCTAAAACCTTATAAAAGGCAACATGTCCTTGGCGTGTCCTTCACATTCTCCACTTAGAACATGCACACTTTGTTAATTTTCCTTGTTCGGGGTTGTTGGGAGGTTAAAACTAATCATTTGGACCGTGAAGAAAACATCAGTTATATCAGATATGTAATAGCTTAATCGGCTTCTAGACAGCATATAGGTACTGGGGCTAACGTGCTTGCAGTATTGAAAAGTCCTTCATTAAGCGTGACCAGTAGGCGTGTGCGTGCATGTGTGTTGGTGTAAAAGTCTCCCTGAGATGAGACTGGACATGTTGCAACATGCTCACAAATGTCAAGGGGACTACAAATGTGCTATGCGTAAAAGCATTAGCAGAGTATTATGATATGTAGTCACAACATGGATAGATTAAGAATAAGATGAACAGGAACCTGTGGAGGAAATCCTGTTGTCCGCTTGGATGTATAATTCTAATGTGGACGCATCCCCGGAGACCATGATGAACTGAACGTGAACTAACGCTGCAGATATGCGGAGGGAGGAGGGGGAGGAGAAGGGGGAGAAGGAGGGGGAGGATAAAACAAAATTGCCAACCTCGGATAAACAATGTTGTTCTTGACCTTAAGGGATACCCACGCCGTTTACCGCAATGTCATTGGCTGGCTTGGTATTGTTAACAGAGAGCCCACGCGCGCTCGCACCGGTTACCGCTTGACATCAGTTCGATATCCTCCTGATGACATTGTATCACCTTTGAGAATCCCCTGTCAGTAGTAACACTGGGTAAGCCAGTATTGACAGATGATCGCTGCCAAGTTGAAGATAGAACAAGGCTCCTATCATGTAGGGTTTGGGATACCGGCACGCTGGTGGAGATGCACGCTGGTCATCACCTTCTAACCAGAGCGCATTTAACATTACGCACGACTGGAATGCTCGCATGTACACATATACAGAGACACACAGCCACAAACACAAACACACAAGAAAAAAGACCAGACAGAAGGAAGACAAGCAGACTTACGGGATGACCCTGGGCTCTGCGGGCCCCTCTGTGTGCCCCATTGTGAAATTCCCGTTATCCCCAATTTTAACAGAATCCTCAAATTCCGTGGTCGCAGTCCACGTCTCTGCAAATGTACCAAAGGATCACATAGAGAATGAGGAGTATGGCGAAGATGAAAAGCGCTACTAAGATGGCCTTGGTCACCGGAGAGATAAGCGACTGCATGTCAGGAGCAGAGCCGGGCTGAGCGGCGTGGGGCTCCGCGTCCGTCCGTCCTCAGTCTGCTATCTCTCTCGCTCTCTTCCTCTCCTCTCCTCCGCTCCGGTAGCAACTGTTGAAAACGGAGCCTGGGGCTTTGTCGTGCGTGGACTCACACATTTAGAGCCTGACGCACATGCACACGCCCACCTTGACACTAATACGGCCGATCCAGGCGCGCAAAGCGTGGGGGCTCCCTTTGCTACAAGTGTCGCGGCAGTGGGCTGTCTGTCCCCAGATCCACTCTCTCTGGCTGCCTGCCGCACTTCAGAGGAGGCAGACGGGGAAGACACGAGTGATAACAGCCCCTATTCGTTCAAATAAGGTTGCACTACGAAAACCCGAAATTCAGCAGGTGGAGGTTTAGAAAAGGCTACATCCAAAAGAGACGTTTATAGACAGAATGGAGAAGTGGAAGTTGCGTGCGAGCCGCTGCACTTGTCTGCGAACAGGTTGATTAGTATTCCTCAGAGTGGAGAGTGTGCTTGTGTGTGCGTTTGTGAGCATGACAGGCTGTCGTATCGCTACCATCTACACACGTTTTTGTGGAAACCCCTCAGTGAAAGCATTAAATAGCCTAGACAGAAATGCATACGGTTACTGCATTAAATCCGTTTCCACTTGATGCACACTTTAGTGGTATTTTACATTCTTCTTAGCTTAAAGGTTGGTAGGCCTACTTGTGGGTTGTTGCCTACGTGTTCATTCAAAAAGAAGTAATACCATAATAACCATATAATATGGGGCAGATAGTCTGGAATGTCATTGAAAGCTTTTGTCAAGTCACATTAATGTAGGCTTAGGTCTACTGCCGTTGTAGATGCAAGAGATAAATGTTAAACATCACAAGGTCATAGGCTAATTGAGACGTCTATCAGAGGATTTTGTTTATTTGTATGGGCTTTTTGTTGTTCTTGTTTCTAATGAACATACAATGTATGTCAAACCTACAATGGGTCTGTAACTGGCATGGTCACTCACTATCACCCACAGGTCCAACTGAAATTACCTTTGCTTTCAGGCAAGCAAATAGCCTACTCCACGTGAATAGCTGCAGCCTATCCGGAAATACAAACTCCTCATCACACATGACTGCATGTAACTGAATTTTCATGTCTTTAGCCCACTTATATGATCGTGCTTAATCATAATTTTATCAGATGACCGCAAATGACAGCCAATTTAGTCCCTGTACAGGCTAATAACATGCATAAATAGAATGGATTCACCATAAGTTGATATAGACTACACATTTTAGATGGATTTTTCTAAAAGGCAAAAAGTACCGAGAACAAAGATAATAATTAAGACTATTTTTAAAAACATTTTTGGAAGTAGGTCGCCAAATTGTAGCTGGACGGAAATTTATCAGCTGTAGAGATGAGCGCACAGTTCACCACACCTACCAATGTTAATCACTAGATGGCGACAAATTGATATCTCAATGTCTTCGTGAAACGCGATGGTGTATTTGATTATTCCGCATACCATCATTACCCTGTAGTCTTGCATAACAGTCATGACAGCTAAACGGGTTTAAGTCGTCTAGCAGGTAAGGAGAAACCATGCAGCTGTTATAGTGGACGTTGCTTTTTTGCGCCACTGAGACGTACGTTATTGTTTGTCTCAGTAGCGAGCTAACGCTAGCCAGTTAGCATACGCTAGCTTTACTAGCACGCAAGTACACTGTGGCCTGCTGAGGTAGCTTGAGGCGCTAGCGGCACAGCGAACTAGCTCTGCTAACAAGTTTGGTGAAACAGGCAAAACGAAAGTTGTATTTTGTGTCTTGTATGTTGTTTAAGGCGAGCTAGAATTTATCTTTTAATACGTCACATGAGAAGACACGTTTGTTGCTATGAAAGATACTGTCAACTGGCTATTACAGCAACAGACTGATCAATGTTTGCAGTGACTTGCTAGCAGAGATAGCGAATAAGCCACAAATAGGCCGTATGCTTGTCAAGTAAAACACAACTTCCGGTTGTAGCCCTCAAAATAAATCATTTACTGATGCACTTGTTTTAGTGATTCAAAGCTTGTGTAGTGTGATATTAGGACTCAATTGACCGCATTAAATTATGGTTTCGAAAAAAATGTTCTTCTGAGATTGTCATAAAAAGCTATCCAAATTATTGGGAATGGGAATGGTTAGTGCTTAGAAATCTATGACACATTAATAGTGGCACTATTAATTTGTTACTATCGACAGTTTGTATTTATTGTTTAATTTAGAACGTATTTTGTTTCTTCTACACGGTCTACTATTTGAAGTCCTGGAATGGCTTTAATTTTGAAGGCGCTGTGGCGTCTTTTCCTACGTGTCTTCGGCGGTTGTAAATGTGATGTAGTGAGTTTAAGGTTAGCAGCTTTGGTAAGCGCGGCTAGCTAACTGGCTAGCAAGAGACTAAATCCAATTTATCTAGCATTAAGTGGCACAGTGAGTTTGTTTACATATGGGATTAAACAATTGTCGGTGTGTGTTTAAACCATTTATCTACCATACTGCCTCTCGGGTTAGTCTATATAGCGTAAGCTAACGTAACCGTGCAAATATCTTACCAAACGGTCCACAAATGCTAGGTTAGCTTGCGTTACCGTTTTAAGATCAACTTAAGCGATTGCCATTTAACTAGCTAACTGGGAGTTCAAGAGTAAAGGCAACACAAGTGTAATATTGCAATAATAAGTATATACTTGGTTTTCTAAATATTCTTTCGCTACTGGATATGTTCTGTTGTCAACGTAGACTAACATTTAACCGTTTTTGAAAGAAGTACTACATAGTTAAGGTGCATTAACTTGTAACTTAAACATGGCTCTAAACGTCACGTGACCTAGGAACATAAAAGTAGCACATTATTTCAACTAACTAGCTGCTTCACAGAAACAACAGCAGACACTTCAATGAAAAGAGGCATTGTTTGGGTAACGTGTAACTGAGCGGGATCATAATCTTTTGTAAGATAGCTTGGCATATGTGTAGAGCTTGTCCCATGTGTGCAACTTGTAGGTTAATGAAACCTACTGAGAATAGAGTACTGTACAATGCAACAGATTCACCAGACTAAAACTAGACTTGTGTCCAAAAATATGTTGAACATTAAAAAAAAAACTGTTTTATGATGAAGGTCAAATAATGGGGAAATTTAAAAATGTAAGTTTTGAATCCTAGTTATAATTTGTAACTGGGGTGATTTTATTGATGTCATACAGTGTAGTAGGCATTTATGGTATGATTGCCTGATGTTAACTGAGGTGCTGCTGCTTATTTACTATCTTTACATCAAAGAAATGCAATAGAAATCAGGATTTGGATTTTATTATGTAGTCTTTGATTATTTTGTAGTTGTGCATGCTATAATCTTTTCATTTTCAATGTCAAATATGCTAACACAAAAAAACTTATAGAGTGTTTGACATCTAGCCTACTAACACTGTCCAGTCATGTCTGTCTTTCTCTTTACAGACTCAAGATCTACTCTATGTAAGATGAACACTGAAGACAAGTTGGAGGGTATGCTGCTGAAGTGTGGCAGTGGAGGAATAGATGGAGGGAGAGTCAGGCTGGGCAGCGGAGGAGGTCTAGTGGTGATGACTCTGGGGGAGCGATCATTGGTAAACCACCCTCTTTTGGCTGAGGATGATGACGATGAAGACGATGATGAGGACTTGACTGGGACCTCACTGGTTACCCATGACCTGGTTCCTCCAGAGCAGCTGATGATGCAGGAGGAGATTCCAAAGAATGGTGGAGGTGGAGATGAAGAGGGAGGAGGCGAGGTGGGAGTGAATTTCCCCCTAAAACTCACCAATAAGTTGCCCTGCTTGCTTCATATGCCAGTGAGTTCATTCTGGTGAAGAAGTAGTCCGTGTATTGATAAGATTATTTGTGTGGATATTATATCAGTTGTATCCATGTGTAGTGGTTTTCTTTTCATGTCATTCATGCATCTGTTATGGTCTATCAATTCCTTTAATACTGAAAATTCACCCAGCTATTAACGATTAATGAAAACTGCCGTTGGTCCAGGTAACAGTTGCAGACAGCCATGACTGGTTTAGCACCCGTTTGTAAAACAATGGCACACTTAATTTAACAGATTGAATATTGTTAACAAGCAGTTTGAAATGAAATGCTGAATTTAGCATTTTAGTGCATGCCAGTAAAAAGGCTGTGTCACACTGCAGAACATTAATGAATGCTCACTGTTGTTTATCTGGTGTGTTTAAATCACTAAAGGTCAGTGGAAGGTGAACTAGTTCATTATTAGAGTAAGAAAATAGTCCTGCAGATGTTTACACACTGAGGAAAGTATCAGATGAAATATTTGTGCTTTTAACTCTTCTGCATCATTTAAAGCTGAAGTTAGAGCAGATGTGAACTTCAAAAGGCAATTTTTACTCGAAGTGTAAACATTGAGGAAAAACCTACACCAATCCATAGGCTCGTACTTGGAGGAAACATATTTATAATAACTTGGACATTATTTTTATAGAGTTGGGCCAGTTTTTCTGTCCCTAATTATGGTGTATCCATTGGGTTATTTGCTGATGTCATGGAGTGTGGCATCGTATTTTTATAAAGCCAGATATGGAGTCTGCAAGCACTTCCAGGCAGTTGTCAGATGTAATATCTACTCATGTCCTAGGTTGTCTAGGACCTGAGGTTTCCCTCCAGTCCATTATGCCTCCAGCAGAGGGTCATCTATAGAGGATGCTCGAACCATATCATCTGGCTTCTTAAATTGTGGAGGAGCAGCTGCTAAATGGAGTGGTCCCCTCACACTGGTTGATTATCCTGTGCTTGGCATATTGCACTTGCTTGACCTGGATAAACTGCTAGATGAGTTTAAAGCAGGCCATGTGCTAAAAGTCTCACTTAACTGTGGTCCTACTTTTTACAGTTGAGCATCAAGCAGGAGCTGAAGCTGTCTGAGCCAGCAGTCCAGATGAAGAAGGACAAAAAAGCAGTTAAGGACCTGATGGCGTGCACCAAGAAGAAGAAAAGGAAGCAACGTTCACCAGCGAAGGTGCAAGTCAGAAAACCTCTTACAGAATTTCAGCGAGGCATACTTGTCAATTTTGCCAAAGGAAAGACATTTTCAACTAATTTTACAAGACAGATATATTTCCATAGAGATAGTTGTAAGACTGAAACAAATCTTCCTTTGTTCCCTTTCCTCTGGTAGATACTCAGCATCAATGATGATAGATCATTGGGCATACAAAACCCCAAATGCCACGTCTGTGTTCACTGTAATGCAGCATTCAGAACCAACTATCATCTGCAGAGGCATGTCTTCATTCACACTGGTATGAATGGCTCAGTCATGCTATAAAATATCATGTTAATTTCCTGATAGATATTATGTTGTGGATGCATTCAGTCATCAAAAGATGAGCTGTTGAACTAAAGAGCAGCAATGCTAAATTAAACAATAGCTTTTAGCAGATTTTACTTTGTTCTGTATGTACTGAGTATATTTTTGTATATCATTCAAACTCCAGGTGAGAAGCCATTTCAGTGCAGCCAGTGTGACATGCGCTTCATTCAGAAATATCTTCTGCAGAGACATGAGAAGATCCATACTGGTGAGTGAAGAATGAACATAATTAGAATTTCTGGTCTCAAGTGAGGCATTATGTTTTTCCTTATTTTGTCAACTGTGTTTAGGTGAAAAGCCTTTTCGCTGTGATGAGTGTGGGATGAGGTTCATCCAGAAGTATCACATGGAGAGACACAAGAGGACTCATAGTGGAGAGAAGCCCTACCAATGTGACTACTGTCACCAGGTATGCTGCTTTTGTTTGCCTTTAAATTAGTGTGTCTAAGAGCATCAGGACAGTAAACAAAAAGTAGAAAGGTCACCAGGTTCTGTTTGCTGCAGCTTCAGTACTAGCAGAATTAGCATCTCAAGCATTATGAGATATCAGTAAAAATATTTTTTATAAGTTGATAGAGTGGAAAGTGTTTGTCTTGATGTGTCTCTGTTGCCTCACATAAGTGTTTATACTGCACTACAATATAATTAGTTTATATTGTCCCCTGTCCACAGTACTTCTCCAGAACAGACCGTGTTTTAAAGCACAGACGAATGTGTCACGAGAACAGAGAGAGAAAGTCAAACAAGGCTGGTGGAAAGATTGGACCTTTGCATGAAGCAGATGCTTTAGGTCCCTGCTTTCTTGCCAAAGAGTTTTCACTGCCCAAGAAAAAGAGACAAAAGTGTACAGACAAAAGCTCAGGCACTTCGACTGCTGCCCAGCCAGACGGGCAACCGGTTGCTGTTATAGAAGCAGAGGAGAAGGAGGAGCAGACACAGAATAAAATTGATGGTTTACCTCTCCTCACTGGGCCCTCCAAAGTCAAACATGAATATGTGATTGCTGAGTATGTGGAACTTCCTGTTGAGACATCCAGCCAACACAACAACAGAGAAGTGTCTTCAGAGGGGACCACTCCTCCAAAGTTAGTGCTGAAGAAGGTCCCTAAGAGGAGTCTTAAACAGTCCAGTGACCAAACTCCTCCTTGCCTGTCCACTTTGTCTTCCTTTGAGGATAACAGCAAGGTCACACAGTACACCTTTGAAATTGTGGACAAGCAAGCCCTATTAGACGAAAGCAACACTGAACTGGAGTCAGTTGAAACTCTTCAAGGAGAACCAGCAAAGCCAGCAGCCAGCAGCACAAACTACGATGATGCCATGCAGTTTCTCAAGAAGAAACGTTACCTTCACGCTGCAGCTGCCAGCAACAGTCGGGATTACAGTCTGAACACAAGCAGCATTTCTTCTCAGCCACCTGTTACACAAACTGTGGTGTCGACCGTCATTGACGAAACTGTCCCTACCACCATTCTGGAGCCCCAGCCAATCAACACAGAGATCAAGGCAGCTCATGACAAGAATGTGCTGCCAGATGAGGTTCTTCAGACACTGCTGGACCATTACTCCAACAAAGCTAATGGGCAGTCAGACATTTCTTTTACTGTGGCTGACACAGAAGTGACATCAAGCATATCCATTAACTCCTCTGATGTTTCGGACAACAGCCCCATGGAGAATCTCGGGGCCTCTAGCGGTCCAGCTCAGCCAGCTACTGAGAAGGTCAGCCTATTGCAAGAATACTCCAAGTTTCTCCAGCAAGCACTGGAGCGGACGAGTCAGAACGACAGCTACCTGACCAGCCAGAGCCTTAGCTTGGTCTCTGAGAACCCAACGTTAGCTGGACAGCCTCTGTTCTCAACTGAGAAACAGTTTCCTTCCCCCAGCAGGTTCAAATCAGGGATGAGCTCTCCACTGAGGTCCACTTTAGACAAACCTCACTTTGGATTACTGGTTGGGGACTCCCAGCACTCGTTTTCATTTTCAGGTGATGAGGCCACCCCTCCCTCCGCAGTGTCCCCAGCTGAGGAGGACTTTCTGGAGCAGGTCTCGCCCTCCAAGAAGACAGACTCCTCACAGGGAATACTGCAGACTTTTCAAATAAGCTCCTTTGATCAGAACTACAAATCTAATTTCCAGACATCAAGATCTGGATCCTCGTCACAGTTTACTGTTGCCAACGGACAAGTAAGTCTTCGAGGACACGGCACAGACTTCTCCGAGTTCCCCTTGGTCAGAGTAATTGAGACCAGGTCTCAACTGAACTCCGCCCCAGATGTTTCATCCAGTGAAACCTTTGGCTAAGAGGAAGAGAGGTGAATTCATTTCTGTTGATAATGTCAGCTGCACTTTATCTTATGTCTCCTGTTTTGTCAAAAGTAGTCTCACTGCATGTGTGTACTCTTAAGCATTTTTGTTGGAAAACATTTTTTTTTTCCCCCAATAATTCACTTTCACAAAATGGGAATAAGGAAAACTGATGAACCCTAATTAGCAAATTGTAATTGTGCATGTGTAAAGTTCCTGCTCAATCAAAACATTAAGCGACCAAAGTGTAAAGAGAGAGTGAGTTGTTCTCTCATTCCATTGCCTATGAGTTTATTTCGAATGTTGTCAGTTTGCACCTGCACAAAAGATGATCACATGTCTGACAAGTCCCAACTCTTTGCTGCTTAATGCAGTATTTCCACTTATTAAACTGTAGGCCTTAGATATATATATATATATTTATATATACACACACACATCTCACTGCAGCTACCTCCCCTTGCTGTTTATCTGGTTAAGTTCACTCCTAGATTCTCTTTATTTCAGCTGTGTAACTCCTGATAAATTGCTTAGTGAAATGAAACCATGATGAGATAACAAATTCTTCACTTTATGTTGTAGCTTCTTTAATGCCACACCTGTAGTGTGTGTTTCTACCAGATACGAGTCATGAATGCTACGGCAAAGATTGAACTGATTGTATTCATCTGACCTGGGATCTAGTTCATTTTCAAGGCACTGATTTTATAAATGTGACTTTGTAGGGTAGTCTGTTTAATAAAAAGGCAAAGATGCATTAGATTTAAAAGTTCTTCTCTCCCCAAACAGCTGCGTGCACGTAATGGCCGCAGGATAATTTTTATCTTCTTTTACTAGTATTAGTGAGTTGTAGTGAAATTACTTAACATGATTGTGCTTAATGTTTGCACAAATTGCACATCGTTTAATACAGGAGTGGTGTAGTACTTATTTTCCCAGTGGAGGAATTGTAAAAATACCTTCACTTTAAAGGCAACTTTTTTTAAAAATGTGCTTTTTGACACCGACCACTTAGTGAAAAATCATGTCAGACTTGGGTGATGCTCTTTGCTTTAGTCACTTACATGTGATGATGCATCTCTCGTAGTTGCTGTTTTATAGTGCTTTGATTGTTGTCCTTTTAACGGTGTATCGGTTTGGGGGGAACAGCAATGTGATGCGAATGGTAAATGGTCTTATACTTGTATAGCGCCTTTTTATGCTTTACAGCACACTCAAAGCGCTTTTAAATTATTCGGCCATTCACCCATTCGCACTCACGCATTCACACACCGGTGACATCACCGGGAGCAACTGGGGGTTCAGTGTCTTGCTCAAGGACACCTCGACATGTTGACTGGACAAGCCGGGAATCGAACCGCTAATCCTCCGATTAGGAAATGACCCGCTCTACCTCCTGAGCCACAGCCGCCCCCACCATTTGTATTCATTGAGTGTCAAACTTTTTTTTTTTTTTAAGCTTGTATTGTGAAAGACAGTACACGTGGTAATGAGGTGCTTGGTTTTCCAGTTTTATTAGTTTTGCATCTTTGCCTTTCTTTCTTTTTTTTTTTTTTAATTCCAGCCTTTCTTGTTCTCATTCCTTCATATGCATTTCTTTTTACGCAGTTAATGCCTAGGCTACTTATTCAACTTGCACAATAACAACAAACACATAAGCTATCAACCAATTCAGTCTGTAATATGTTGAGATCTGGGAGCTTCATTTAATTTTACCCACTGTATTTTATTTTAGAATTTTAGCATGAAATAGCACCAAGTGTATTGTCTAACTATTATTTATGGATGGAAGGAAATAGCATTTTCCTGTGCTGTGTCGCAGTACCTTTATATGAGCACAGAATCATATTAAGATAACTGTAGATTTGATACTTGATTTTGACCTATTTGCTAGAAATCGGTAGTAAGCCACATGTGTCCACACATTGTTGAAACCATGTGATTTTTAAATGGTTGAGTGAGGTCTCTTCTGTACTGTATCACACTGTCAATGTTCTGTGTGTGTGTGTGTGTGTCATCTTTGGTGCTGTTGTGTTAAACGCTGTTTGTCTTGGCGCCATCAGATTTGCGTTTGCCTCCCTGAAGCTCCTTCATGTTACATTTCAACTGACAATCAGGGACAGACAGCCCCCACATTAATCATGAAATATTTTATTTTTCCTCATTGAGCATTCCCCTTAGAATGTATAGACAATATCCTGCTGTAAATACATTGTATATTTTTTATGTTCTGAGAAGTACTGGTTAGTCTTTGTGTCAATGGAAAGACAAGGTTTGTGCAAGCGACACTTCTGTCAGAGGACGGCACTTTTTTCTTTAGGTTTCCCAGCATTTATCAGATTCAACAAAGGATGCTTTTTACTTGCCGCCAAGATGAGGTCTGTATATATCTCAACAGAAAAAATCAGAAGTTTTTTTTTGTTAGTTTGTTTTCTACAGGTTTATTACAGATTGGTCAAAGCAAACTTTTGTAAGTTAATGCAGCTGGTGGTGCACTATGATGGGTTTGTAATAAAAAGCCCCCAGAAGATGTTTGAGTTGAACATAATACACCACCTGAAATCAGTATTTTTTTCTAATTGAATATTTAATTCCCCATCTGTGAGCAGCTTGAATTCATGTAGGTTCCATTAGATTTTAGGTGGAAAATGAATTGTGTGTTAAAACTAGTCCGGTCATTTCATTGCAAGCAACTTTTAAAAGCACAGTGCAGAGGAGTTCTGCCACGGTAAATTATGTCCCATGTGTTGTTCATGGACATGGTTGAGTTCAGTTTAACAATTTAAAATGCAAACTCGGTGATTGACGTTACAGAATAATCTGAGCAGTACTATGTATGTTTTTTAAAATTAAACTATTATCGGTAACCTGGCCGCAAGTGTCCTTGTATAAGCTAGAAAAAAATCTTGTGTAAAAAGATCTGAATTATGAATTTTTTGATAAATACTATTTTTGAAACATCATTTAAGGCACTGATATGTACAGTATATCATATGCAGTTGCTATTGCTACCCTCATTTATCTCTGTACAAGTTGTTTGTGTCAGTCACACACAGATAGGACTCCCCTCTTTGGCATTTTCCTGCTTTTAAAGACTGTGACAAGGAAGCTTCAGTGCTTCACTGCAAGGGTGACCTTAAGTTGGATTGTAAGGTTTATTTGCATGGTTTCTAACTTGTTGGGTCGAGTGAACTTGTTTTATGAATAATGTGCAGCTTTAATTGTAGCAGATTAATTTCAGTCACGTAACCCATATGATTAGATTTTTTGCAATATATTATGATTTGTAAACAATCAAATGACATTGTTTTGATTGTCGTGTGTCACATCCTTATAAATAAAGTAATTCACAATAGATGACATTGAATTATTTTTGATATTCAAATGCCATCCAGATGCCAGTGCCAGTATAGTATCATTGCATTGCATAGGCCGATTCTGAAGCAAAAACCGGGCAACAAAAGTCCATTTCTTGGTTAAAATGTGGTGGTGGTGGTATTATGAGAGCCTACGGCAAAAATGGGGGAAAGTGTAGTTCTGTAACAGTTGTACAGATGTTTTCAGTTCAGTTGTACAGATGTTTTCAGTTCAGTCTAAAACTCAGAAAATGGTAAACATCTCAGTTGTACACTGGCATCTTCAAATGTGCTAACAAAAATGTAAAAAATATATTCACAGCTTAAATTTACATGTGAAGCTGACGTGCACAAAAGTATGGACAACCCTCCCAGTGTAGTTCAAAACAAACATTAGCATGGAAAGAATTCCACACAAACATAAGGATATGGAGTGGTGCGTGTATTTTCAGCAGTAATCATTAGTCAAGCTTTCCTAATGCAGGTCTTGCCAAAACTAACAGAGCAAAGCAGCAACACACCCTGGAAGGTAACCAGCACGTCAATGGCTGCACGTTAACTGCAGGAGGAACTGGGAGCTCTGGTCATACTGGCGGGATTCATCACGAAAGCACGATGGAATAATAAACTGTCATTTCGATATCTGACCTTTCCTCCTTTATGCTTTCCCCCCATCAGAATGGAGTTTGGTTTGTGAAAGGTAAGTGTAAAATCAGGGACTAAACAAAGATCTTGCCAGTTGAAGTTTGCCTTGTCTTGCTTGTAAACTGAATCGAAACATATTTCATGTGTTTCTTCTCGAATTAATATATGGTTCATATAGCCCACAAACATTAACTTCTGAGCTTTACCTCGTTTCTCTGTCGCAGTCGCATTTGTTTCTTTAACTTGTTTAAAGAAACATTTAGTATATATTTATACAGTAGGTTAGTTTTATTTTAAATGGCCGTATTGAGTATTGGTCAGTGTGTGGAAACGTTTATTCTCGCCAGGAGGAAGCCTTAAATTGACATGTTTGTTAATTTAATGTTTGTTTTGTTAATTAGGTTTGGCTGGAGGAGGACTCGGGTTTCTTGCGCCCTACGAGTCGGAGAGGGGACTAAAAGTTGTCATCAAACATGTTTGATTTATAACTAAACAGTGAGATAAACACCTATTAAAAGTGTTCACGTGTTCTGTTGTTTCACGGTAACCTGCTCGGACTAATTCCTTATTTAAACAGTGACGTTTCAGCCCGGCCAGTCTCTCTGACGTTGGTTTAGCCGCGGTGCCAGGAGCACACCCTGTCGTATCCGGGTGTCCTCACGTTGCACCTGTGTTGACCAAGATAGGCGGGACCGAGATCACTTTCAAGGCAAACTTTCAGCCAGGGCAAACTAAAATGGTCACTTATTAATGGATATCAACTCTCAGCTGATTCTTCCGTCTCACATGAACCTGGCGCACACAGGGCCGCCTGAACGGGAAGCATATGTTTACACCTGCACTGTAAGTTGCAATGGATCTCCTGCCGATAGGATGGGCTGTGCACACCAGAGACCAGGAAGGAGACGGTGCAGGACTGTTGAAAGAGCCAGTTACTGACAGCGACGCAAACGGACATGTCCACGATCTGTTTCATGAAGACGCACAGGTAAGACTTGTGTCCTGATGGCTGAAATATTTCCCAGATCCTTGATGAGGGTCTGGGTAAGCTCAGTTCTGGTAAAATGTTCAAAGCAGGAGCTGTGCTCTCTTTTAGTTGTTACTGGCCTACAGTGATTTTTCTCAAAATGAATATGATGAGGACTGAAGACTTTTCAATTAAAGCCGTGCTCTCTGTGTTTAGGGCTTTCAGCAGCCTAGTCAGCCCTGGTGGAGGATCAAGCTGTTCGTGTGGGAGCCCGTGCTCTTCGGCACCTGGGATGGTGTTTTCACCACCTGCATGATCAACATTTTTGGTGTGGTTTTATTCTTGCGTACCGGCTACCTGGTGGTGAGTTTATTCTGTGTTTTACTGTATCATAGCAAACTGCATAGCCACGTCTAGTTGACTGGTTTGTAGAGAGAAGCCAAAGATTAAAATGAAATAACCTGAAATATTTAAGGTTCAGTGTGTTAAAACAAATGAAAACTAATGAAGCTGTGTGTTCTTGGACCATTTTGCTACTCTGGATCAGATAACTGTTACATAGACTGTGATTTTGGTTTCCTGTGCCGTTTGCAGACTGGCGTCTTTATGCATCTGTGTGTAAACATCCATTTATGGCTGATTATAGGAGTGGCCAAATGGACGACACGTCTCTGTTTAGCTCTGTTGATGTTTAGTGGTAACCATCATGCGTCACCCTGTCAGTTAATGTATATATGTCGTGACACAACTACAAAGATCAACTTTGACATGCTCTTCTACTTACAGTGCCTTGCGAAAGTATTCGGCCCCCTTGAACTTTGCGACCTTTTGCCACATTTCAGGCTTCAAACATAAAGATATAAAACTGTAATTTTTTGTGAAGAATCAACAACAAGTGGGACACAATCATGAAGTAGAACGAAATTTATTGGATATTTCAAACTTTTTTAACAAATAAAAAAACTGAAAAATTGGGCGTGCAAAATTATTCAGCCCCTGCACTGTGATAGTCTCAGAGGTCTGTTTAAAGCGCAGAGAGCATCATGAAGAACAAGGAACACACCAGGCAGGTCCGAGATACTGTTGTGGAGAAGTTTAAAGCCGGATTTGGATACAAAAAGATTTCCCAAGCTTTAAACATCCCAAGGAGCACTGTGCAAGTGATAATATTGAAATGGAAGGAGTATCAGACCACTGCAAATCTACCAAGACCTGGCCGTCCCTTTAAACTTTCAGCTCATACAAGGAGAAGACTGATCAGAGATGCAGCCAAGAGGCCCATGATCACTCTGGATGAACTGCAGCGATCTACAGCTGAGGTGGGAGACTCTGTCCATAGGACAACAATCAGTCGTATACTGCACAAATCTGGCCTTTATGGAAGAGTGGCAAGAAGAAAGCCATTTCTTAAAGATATCCATAAAAAGTGTTGTTTAAAGTTTGCCACAAGCCACCTGGGAGACACACCAAACATGTGGAAGAAGGTGCTCTGGTCAGATGAAACCAAAATCGAACTTTTTGGCAACAATGCAAAACGTTATGTTTGGCGTAAAAGCAACACAGCTCATCACCCTGAACACACTATCCCCACTGTCAAACATGGTGGTGGCAGCATCATGGTTTGGGCCTGCTTTTCTTCAGCAGGGACAGGGAAGATGGTTAAACTTGATGGGAAGATGGATGGAGCCAAATACAGGACCATTCTGGAAGGAAACCTGATGGTGTCTGCAAAAGACCTGAGACTGGGACGGAGCTTTGTCTTCCAACAAGACAATGATCCAAAACATAAAGCAAAATCTACATTGGAATGGTTCACAAATAAACATATCCAGGTGTTAGAATGGCCAAGTCAAAGTCCAGACCTGAATCCAATCGAGAATCTGTGGACAGAACTGAAAACTGCTGTTCACAAATGCTCTCCATCCAACCTCACTGAGCTCGAGCTGTTTTGCAAGGAGGAATGGGCAAAATTTAAGTCTCTTGATGTGCAAAACTGATAGAGACATACCCCAAGCGCCTTACAGCTGTAATCGCAGCAAAAGGTGGCGCTACAAAGTATTAACTTAAGGGGGCTGAATAATTTTGCACGCCCAATTTTTCAGTTTTTTATTTGTTAAAAAAGTTTGAAATATCCAATAAATTTTGTTCCACTTCATGATTGTGTCCCACTTGTTGTTGATTCTTCACAAAAAATTACAGTTTTATATCTTTATGTTTGAAGCCTGAAATGTGGCAAAAGGTCGCAAAGTTCAAGGGGGCCGAATACTTTCGCAAGGCACTGTATATGCAAAGCATTAAGCAGGTACACCGTAGGAAGTCAGCATGTACAGATACTGTATGTATATTAAAAGCTGTACAACATTCAAATGTTTTCACTTTACATCTGTTGAAAACTTAGATGCTGCAGATTTACAGATAGTATTTATTGGAGTGACTATTTCTTATCATTTTGTCCCCGGACATCAACCAGGGAAACACAGGCGTGCTGCTCGGGATGCTCCTGGTCTCCATGGTAGTTCTGGTTGCTTTAGTGACGGTGATGTCAGGGATCGGCGTGTCTGAGTGCTGTGGCGTTGGGAGTGGAGGAGTCTATTCCATGATCTCCACCGTCCTGGGTGGCAGGGTTGGGGGCACAGTGGGCCTCCTTTATGTGTTTGGACAAGTGAGTAACAGATGTGGACTTCCCAACTGTACAGCTTTGACGGACTGTTTTTAAAGGCTGGCATTAACAATTTGTAACACACATTAGCATCTTCACATATTATCTATCTTATTACTAATATTATCACTGCCCTTCCTTGCAGTGCGTAGCTGGAGCATTGTACGTCACAGGTTTCTCCGAGTCGGTGGCGGCGCCGCTGAACCTACCAAGT
>NW_018127968.1:1435166-1444374 GCF_001952655.1 Monopterus albus | reverse complement strand
CGGCGGTGCTGCTGGCTCTGCTTGGTATCAATCTGGCCGGAGTCAAGTGGATCATTAGACTTCAGCTGCTGCTGCTAGCTGTGTTGGCTGTCTCCACGCTAGACTTTGTCATTGGCACCTTCACGCACCTTGACCCAGGTAGCGCTTGGCTAGGAAATGGAAAAGGGAGAGGGTACCTGGGATTGTGGGAAGGGTTAAATCAGTACTGATGCTTTGTGGCAGTTTTCGGTGTGTTCTGATATTCTCTTTACTGTATGTATTTTAAAGTAAAAATAAAAAAAAAGAAAGCTTTTTTAAGAATTATATTTAGCTAGATTACATGTATTCAGTGTAGACATGTAGAGTAGCAGCCGCTCATACGGCTCCATCATAACACAGTAATGCCCATAGCTAATGGTGTTTGCAGTATGTGTGTGTGAGAGCTGGGTGGACAGCTGGAGGTCAGGGGTCGAGGTGGAGCTGGAAGAGATGGGGTTTCAGCCTGTGTTCGCAAAAGCGAAAGTTACCAATCGACCACGATGGTGTCACAGTCCCCGTCCTGTTGTTTTTGTTGAACTGTCATTCATCATCCAGTCTCCAGATGTTTGCCTCTCATTCGCTCATTATCTAGTTCTAGATGAATAACCAAACAGACAGATCCTTGACAGGTACAAAAAGCATATCTTTCTCTTGAGCTCTCAGTTAATGTTAGAAAAGTGCTTTGTTTTGATGGGGGTAGGCATCAGACAAAATGAAACTATGTCACATCAGGAACTCAGGAGTAATTTGTGAAAAGAAATAGTGGATGTACTTCACATTCTAGATAATAGTCTGACAATAAAACTCACCTTGGTTCTTTTGTTACAAGCTTCCATGGTATTGTTAGCAGTCAATAAAAACGTGATCAAACATATGCAGGTGGGAGAGGGTCTGAAAGTTTAGCTGCTTCCAAAAGGTGGCATTTCCTGTGAATATCTGTTACCCGCTTTGACCAGTAGGTGTCGCTGCAGTATCACTTTTCATCCTACTGAGAATAGATTTGTACAGTTCACTTCTACATGAGCCTGATATACTGTATGTGTAGCAGACGATTTTAGTTTTTTTTTCCCTGTTTGCGGTGAGGAAATGTTGCCTTTTATTCTCTTGCTGGCCTTCAGGAAGTCCCTCCCCACATTTCCTGTTCTCCCTGATTATCAGCGTCCTGTCCAGTAGAAACAAAATAGTGTTTCCAGAAGTCAAGCCAATCTTTTTGTGACAAGCGAACACTCACTGTACATTACATAAAAAAAACATAACATGTTGTGCACATACAAAAGAAACATACATATACCTTCATGTATAGCCTTGCTTTTGCCAAGTAAACTACAAGGATATGAGGCAGTCTGCTCAGTGCTGGGTAAGATTTAGTTTTACTACTCCAGGCTACCCCCGTGACACTAAAACCAGGCCCCCACCCCTCCCAACCTCCAGTCTTCTTTACAGTACAGTTTGGCAGAGAACCAGTGGGTCCCCTAGTTTGCTGAAACAGCCCAGATTAGCCCGCAGTTGATGAACACAGAGGAACATCCCAAAGGAAAAAGAGCCATCACTGATATCATGTGGTCATAGTTTGATAACATGTCATCATTACCACAGGCATGTCTGATTCATTGTCAAAGCCTAAATGATATTGTCAGTTGTCAGTATACACATACTGACCTTGTAATACAAAACTAGACATTAGCTTGTCAGTATTTTGTACCTCCTTTGTGATCTAAAAAGGGTCAGTGTAGAGGTGAATGATGAGTTTATTTTATAGATCAACTGTTTTCAAGTAATTTTCTGAGAGTTTTCTGTAAAGAACCATGGAGTTTGGTATTCATAGAAACACAAAGTTCCGAAGCTGATTATCTTGCATTAGTCCAGTTGTGTTGAGTTTATTACTGGCTTCCAGATGAATATTTATGAAATTTAAACCCCATTTATTATTTGCTATTAATGCATTTACTATTTTAAATGTTTATCTTAACTTATGCTGAACTGTGTGGTTGTTTTTAGATGAATTGCACACTTTCTATGTGTAATTCACCTTCTGTCCTTTGAATAAAAGCCTCAGGTTTGTGATGGCTTGGCATTTAGAAATAACTAGAAGTGTACTAATGCATCACTCTGTATTTTTACCTATAATTAGTCCCAAATTATATGGTTCTTTCCCGGAAATTCTCAGGAAATGATTCAGTTTTGCACTTTTCCCTGGCCACAAGGATCTATTAAGTGATCTAATATAACGAGCTCTTCCAGCAGAACTGTGACAGATGGAGCTGGGAAAAGCTGCATGGCTGCAACATGTACAGTAAGACGGCTCAAAATGCTGCTTTATCTTTTCTGATGGCAGAAGATTTGTTTTCTTACCTGTCGTCTTTGAGTGTAGTAAATGATTGAGTTTGGTCACTAACACTGCAACCAAACATTTTGACTGCAATCCCTGCGGATAGCGGTGCTTATATGAAATACAGTCTGACACGCCTCACTTTGTCCCTGTAGTTGAAGCCTATTCCCATCACAACAGGAAGCCACAATGTGCTCCTTGAGTTTAGGGTGTTAACCAAACTCGCCCAACATTTCTGGAAAATGACAAGAGAGAAGGTTAAATCCTAATGTCAGCATCCCAACATGCTCAGAGTGACAATGGTTGATTTTTAGCATTTATAATATTTCTCCATGTTAACATGCTAACATTAACTAATTAGCATCAGCCACAAAGTCCAGCTAAGGCTCATGGGAATGTCAGTTGGGCAGGTTATAAACTGGTCTTTGGTCATTAAACCAATTGAAAATTTGACCTGATAATAGCACATGACAAAAGGAGGTTTAAGGGGTTTGCCAGAATTATTACAGTTCATCCTGTGGGTCATCCAGTTTGTTCTTGGTTTTGCAGGTCTTTGTGCAAATGATAATAAACCTGCCATCTAAAGTCTGTGTACGCTGTACAACCCAGAATCAAAAAAAGTTGGGACGGTATGTAAAAGCAAAATTAATACTGAAAATTGTGATGTGTAAATCATCTGTGTCCTGCATTACATTGAAAACAACACAGCAGCACGTTATCTGAAGTGACACCTAATCAGTTTTATTGTTTGTTCAAAATAAACACTTCAATTCTGATGCTGCGACACATTCCAAAGAAAGTTGGGATGTTACATTTCAGGGCCAGTAGTGAGGTAAAACAATGAAATGATGATTCCATTTGAAACAGGCGATGTCAACAGGTGATTGCAATCATGACTTGGTACAAAAGTGGCATCCAGGAAAGGCCGAGCCCTTTAGGAGCAAAGATGGGCCAACAAGACAATGTGAAACCTGGACTGCTGTGCATCTTAAGACTTGTTTGCCAACTTACACTCGACACAGTTAATCACTTGGTGTCCTCAGGCCCTAAACATACTTTAAGTGTTGTAAAAAGGAACGGCAACATTGCACTGTGGTAAATGTTTTACTGTCCCAACATTTTTGGAATGTGTTGCAGGCATCAGAATTAAAGTGAGTGTTTATTTTGAACACTCAGGACATTATTTGATGTCATGAGGTATCGCATCAAATAATGTGCTGCTGTGTTGTTTTCAATGTAATACAGGACACAGGTGATTTACAAATCACTGTTTGCAGTTTTAATTTGGATTGTACATACTGTCTGTTTTGGGGTTGTACTTGCAGACAACAGCAAACCTTTGCTTTGGGCCTCCCAGAAAAGTTAAGCAGGCCAAGTCTCATACAGGAGCTTGATATGAGGGATCTAAGTTTCCACAGGAGAAGAAAAAAATTCAGCTTCTCTGGAAAAAACATATTTGTTTGTAGTTTTAGTTCACACTTCTTCAGATAGAGTGCTGAAACAGTCAGGATATCTAAACATTTATTTTGTGTTCTGTAAATACAGTATGTGAACGCCCTCAGCTGAATACTCGGAGAGTTAGGCATGGGTGGATGTTGGAGTATGATGTTATAATGTGGGTGGGGAGTCCATGGTGCATACTGTACATGGACACTGACTGCCCTGGATATGCTACATTCTGATTGTTTGGACAGAGGGCGGCCTCACCGGGTCACAAAGCGGACCAGAGTTTGGCCTCCTACTTCCATTTGATATTGGTTTTACAGCCCCCTTAAATTTCTCTCCTGGATGGTGTGTGCATTTGGAATAAGTGTGTCCAGCCTCTTTGGTTGTTGCTTTTATCTAAGACAAAAGAAAAATTGAGCATGCTCGCCCTCATTCTTTCTCTCAAACTTGGAAGCTGCTCAGCTTCTGAAAAGGGTGGTGACTTCCTTTTGGACAAATACGCCATTAATCTGGGAGAACGCATTCTTTCCCATCACAAGATAACCAAGGGGGAAATGTCTCGTGTTGTAACATAGGCAAGCCCTTCAGATTGTGTGCTTTAAATGCCCCCCACCTATGCACAATAATCTTCCCTCACAGTGATTTAGACTCAACTGACCTGTCCTGTTTTTAGATCACTTATTCTTAAAGCGCATCATAAGCTGTTGTTGTCAACGAATTGATTTCTTTTGCTAGGACCATTAGTATGCATTGTACAATTTGTTTTCTCTTTTGGGGGTTTATATCGCCGAGTGTGTAGATGCAAATTGGATCATTTGTTTTAGTTCTGGGGCATATAAGTATTTAAAATTGGAATATTGTTTCAGCCACTAGCATCCTTTAGGGGTCTACTGAAAATTTGTGGCAGTGACATGAGATGTTACAATCTAAAGCCCCTTTTACACTGCCCAGTCAGCGTGGGAGTTTTTCACCAGTCTCAGATTTGATCCTCCAAAATCAACAGAAACAAAGTGAATCACAGAATTTAAACTTTATTTTGTGATTGTTTCCTGTTGGCTAAGTAATAAAGCATGGGTTTTCAACCAGCAGTTCGTGGTGCACTGGTGGTCCATTGCAGGTGATCCCTGACCATGTATTCAATAGTGTAGTTGCAGTGTAGGAATCTTTTTTTTTTTTTTTTATGCAAACCCCTGTTCTAAAGCATGAATAAACACAGCCACACCTCTGAACAACCTGTGGGAAGGAGTTTATGCACACTTCTGTTCTGCTGTGCACCTTGTGTGTGTGTGTAGCAATACCCTCAGACAGACTCATGCACGTAGTAGCTCCTGTAATTCCAGATTTCAGTTTATAAATATACAGTATCAGGCAAAATCAGATAAAGGCCCATTTGTTTGATTTTCAAAATGAAAATTAAAGCACATGGACATCATACAGCCACACAGTTCAGCACTGATGTGCTTTGTTACCTCTTCTTTCAGAACATGGTTTTGTTGGTTATTCAGCCGAGCTGCTCGGCCGCAACACAATGCCAGATTACAGCCCAGGAGAAACATTCTTCACAGTCTTTGGCGTCTTCTTCCCTACTGCTACAGGTGAGTAGATCCCCATCATCTCCTTTAATTGTATGGAATCCTTCCCTGTATGGAATACACATAAGCAGTGTAAAAAAACATTTAGTGTTTTATAGCATGCTGTGTACATGTTTAGTAGTTAATGTCTGCTTGTGTATGTGTGTAGGGGTAATGGCAGGCTTCAACATGGGCTCCGATCTGCAGCGGCCTGAACACAACATCCCTGTGGGAACGTTGGCGGCTGTCTTCACCTCGTACGACAACACCCCAAATGCATATACATGACTGTACTGTAAAATACAAAAACACCACAGTGAAACACAATCAACAACATAAGACTCCAACCACAATAAAGGTGTACAGTTCAGGATATGTAATCACCAACCACAATAAAGGTGTACAGTTCAGGTATATGTAATAATGTAACAATAAGAAATGACAACTACAACGTCTGACTTGTCTGATCTTACAATAAACTTAAACATTTCTTTAATCTCTTTACTACAAGGGAGATTTCAAATATAACGCCCTGGAGTTTCCTCTTCTCTCATTCATCCAGAAGGGTACTTTCCAAATGTTTTGATTTGACTTTTGTGGTGCTCTCAGTTTACTTTGTGGCATCTTTCAAAAGCGAAACTTTTTCTTTGTATGGAGGAAACAAGCAAGTCCACAGTCCTATAATTGCCTTATCATACTTGTGGAGTTGTCATGACTTTTTTTTTTCTATTAATAGTGAGGAAGGAGCAGTTGTTAATAATTCTGCGTGGTGTACTGTTGCTGACCCATAGGTGGTTCCTGTATCTGGTCTTTGTCTTCCTTCTGGGGGCCATCTGCACCAGAGAATCTCTGCTCTATGACTTCATGATAGCAGAAAAGGTAACTCCCCTTTCTGTTTCCATCGCACCCTGTGAGACAGGCCCTCCAGCAGATGAGCTGCAGTGAGGGGATTTCCCCGTGATAGCACACTTTGTTGATGCGGTGTGGTTAGACCAGGTTCAGGCTTTTTAAATGTTTGAGATGGAGAGCCATTAGGATGCTTTTTTTTTTAGACTGCTGGAAATACCCATAATTTACATTATCCTCAGGTTCAAGTAGATGGAAATACTTGTTGTTTTACTCCTTATGCACAAAGACCATTATTAGCTAAATGTTTTATGATTTTCTTGAACTTTTCTCCTAAAATATACTTTTTATAGCTACTGTATGCAAAAATCTATCTTTTAGTTCTTACCTAGGTAGTGCTGTATTTAATTGAGTGTAGTACACACTTAATAAAATGACTGGTAACTAATTTTAAAAAAGCACAAACACTTTAAATCAACCACGCAAACAAATTGCAGCATTAAGTTGCAATAACATGAGGAAGTATTAGTGATGGTGTATGCAATAGATGGTCTGTCCTCAGTCAGTTTAATGTATTCAGATTTGTCATTGATAAAGTGGCCAGATTAAGGGCTCGGATGTGTCAGGAAGTGCATGTACCGATTATAGAGAGCTTATAAACTGTATCAATATTTGTAAAATGGGATAGTAAAGCTTCAAATTCTCTAGTCTCCATTTGCCACTTTAGTTCAATTTCTATGAAGATGACTAGCAGATGTGGCTTCTTGACTATAACTTACACGTTCTAATGTCTACTAAAAATAAAAATGAAATTGCTAATTGGTAACAAATACTTTTAATTTTAATATTTTAATTTTTTTCTACTTTTGTATTTTTTATAGTTTGATGGTGGTCTGCTGAAGACTTGACAGTTATACAGATAATGCTGCAATAGTCTAACACACTGTATGTTCCATGTCTGTTGAATGGAGGCTTGACATTTGTACTCGGCCACATTGAGCCTGGATTTGGCTCCTTTTCAAAAACTCCTGTTAAGAAGACTGTGCATGGCAGGTTTAGTTTGTGCAGAGATATGCTAAGGTTAGATCCATGCACATGCAACAACACCTAAACTGTGCTGTAAAAATTAGGCTTATTGGGCTCACCAGATCAGGCTGATGCAGCCAAGTTATCTGCCCATTGTCAGTTTGTGTTTCAGTTCATTCAAATTAAGTTACTGAGCAGCTGTCACCATATGATTCACTATAATTGTTATATACTCATTATAACCCTACCTTTTAACCAATCACTGAATCTTTTCACATTCCTTGACTGCTCCGTCAGTGGCTGGGTCTCATTGTTTTCATAAGGGACTGACTGCAGCGGAACTGCAATGGGTGTAGCTGTTGTGAGCTCTGAACCCCACCCCATCCTCTTCCACCCTCTGTTTGTTTTCCTTCTGCCTCCAGGTCTCCTTGGTGGGTTTCCTATTTCTGCTGGGCCTCTACATCTCCTCCCTGGCTTCCTGCATGGGAGGCCTGTATGGAGCACCCAGGATCCTCCAGTGCATCGCCCAAGAGAGGGTCATCCCTGCTCTGGCCTTCCTGGGAAGAGGGGTGGGTGGATGGATAGATGGGGCCTGTGGGGGCATGTCTGGAATGACATGGACAGCATGCTGAAAAAGATTAGCTTGGGTCACTGTGATTTAAATGCAGATTGTTTAGTGGGGTTGTGTGTTTACTTATATGCATGTTAACTCAGTATCAGTTGTCACATAAGCAGAACCAGGTGAACGCACTGAGAGGTGCCACTGAATTCATTACTTTTAGACATTTAACTGCTGTAAACACTATTTCTCCCATGTCCCCAGTGCCAGATGCTTTATTTAATGTCTTTGCGTGCAGTTAGCGTAGATAGTGAGACTAGTCAAGCTTAGCTTAGTTAATTGTATCCACAAAAGTCTGCCCCACTCAGAAGCAGGTAAACAGATGATTTTCAAGTTTATTGCTATTTGCACAAAGTATGAACATCATAGAATTTGTATGCAGGCCGTCATTCAGGACAATTTTGCATTTATCCAATTCAGAAAAAAACATGATCTGCATTTTTAAGTAATTATATAATGCCTTTTTTTAGGTAAATCATATTAGCATGTGTTGTGCATAGTTTATAATAGTAATACGATTGGTGGGGTGGTGTGGTGGGGTGCCGCAGCAGGAAACAGTGACAAGTGCCTAATTATAGAGTGTGGACTCCACTCCATATCAGTGAGTAGGCAGACACAAATCACATTGGCGTCCTGACCTCGTTCACCCCAGTGTTCCTCATGGATGGCAGCAGTCACTGACCTCTCTCAGCAGGCTGGAATGAGGCCCTAGACATCTTGGCCCAAATCAAAGCTTCAGAACAAATGCAGGAAGGGCGACGGGCAGGGCTCTGCTCGGCTGTGTGCTCTGGAGGCACGCCAGGCACACAGCAGTGCTCCTTAAACTGTGTGACACAAAACCTGGGACGTCAAAACAAGCTTACCAAACCATGTGAAAACAATTTTTCCATTTTGAGAAAGGGATTATTTTTGAGACATTGTTTTGGTCCTCACTGATCTATAATTTCAAAAGGTTATCTGCTTACAAATTGAAGTGTGCTATTTTTTATAGATTTTGAGGTGATGAAATGAAATATGACCTTTCAAAGAGCTGATTGGCTATAGCCTTTAACATATTTATGTATTTACATTTTATGTGCAAAAAATGTTTGCCTTCAAGAGAAAATATGAACTGATGTACAGTATTGTTCAAAATAATAGCAGTACAATGTGACTAACCAGAATAATCCAGGTTTTTAGTATATTTTTTATTGCTACATGGCAAACAAGTTACCAGTAGGTGCAGTAGATTCTCAGAAAGCAAACAAGACCCAGCATTCATGATATGCACACTCTTAAGGCTGTGCAATTGGGCAATTAGTTGAAAGGGGTGTGTTCAAAAAAATAGCAGTGTCTGCCGTTGACTGTACAAAC
>NW_018127968.1:1412954-1434144 GCF_001952655.1 Monopterus albus | reverse complement strand
TTTTTTTGAACACACCCCTTTCAACTAATTGCCCAATTGCACAGCCTTAAGAGCGCGCATATCATGAATGCTGGGTCTTGTTTGCTTTCTGAGAATCTACTGCACCTACTGGTAACTTGTTTGCCATGTAGCAATAAAAAATATACTAAAAACCTGGATTAATCTGGTTAGTCACATTGTACTGCTATTATTTTGAACAATACTGTATAAAACAAATAGCTTGATGTCTTGAGGTGATGTCGTAAATGTAACAAGTGTCTTAGTCAAAGGGAAAAGGTGGGGCTTGTACTGCCTGAGACACAACACCAGCCTAATGCTTCACCTAAGAATTTTGTTGTGTCAAAAGCAAATTTGTCATTAGATCCACCAAGAGTTTTGTTTACTGTTACCGTTTTAGTTCAGAGATCGTTCTTCCTGCATTTTGACAATGTTTGGTCATTTTCAAGCAAAAATCATATATAGCCAGTGCCATAATAGAACCAAAGGCAATCAATAGCCCAGAATTAGCTAAGATTTATTTATCCTGCTACTTATTGTTCTTTATTTGTATTATTTGTCTTTAATTATAAATGTATTATTAATTCAACTATATAATTTAATTATCCTTAAGTCAAATTATCCACCATTTTACTTTTTAATGTGGAGTAGAATATGTGTTGAACTTGATTAAATGTAATCTAAATGTCACTCAGTACACTGTGGTGCTTTCTTCCACTCTAACAGAAAGGTCCAAACAGGACCCCAGTGGCTGCCATCTGTCTGACTAGCCTGCTGACCATGGCCTTCATCTTAATCGGACAGGTCAATGTACTGGCTCCCATTGTCACCATCAACTTCATGCTCACTTACAGCATCATCGACTACTCCTACTTCAGTGTGGCCATGACTCTCCAGCTGCAGAGTAAAGAGAAGAGGGACACTGCCATCCTGGCCAAAGGAAACCAGCGCAGGTCTACCAGGCAGAGCTCCAGGCTGCTGATTGAAACTGCTCCTCCCAACTATGGAAGCAGAGGCGAGAGTCCTCAGACTAAAGGCACGTTATTGGAGTTCACCAAGGACATGGATCAGATCTTTCCAAACTTTGGTGCTGGGCCTGTGAAACCCTCTTCAGTGCAAGACCTGAACAGCCGATGCAAGAGCAGAAAGGTTACCCCAAAGCAGAAGTTGATGGAGAGTTTCGGTATGGACCAGAACAGCAATGCATTCTCAGAAGAGAAAGGTGAGGAGTTAAGTTTAGCTCCACCATATGAGCAAACTGAAGTGCAGCATGGAAGTGAGGACCCCAGGGCTGGAAAAGAGTCACAAATCAAATATACAAAAACATGTTGTGTTGAGCAGAGTTCGTCTGCTGACCCTCACAGTCACAGCACAGGTAATGCCCTTTACCCATGAATAATTAGACTAGACAGAAGCCAAGATCATAGACGGTAGTTGTATCTGTTTTTACTAACCTGGCTCTTTATTATATCTGTCAGCTGCTGAAGGTAATGCAGAGCACCAGAGCTTTGAAATCAAACTCGTGCAGGATTCAGACTATGCAAGGTTCTACAACCACTGGATTTCTCTTACTGGGGTTGGTTACACATTGCATGTTGTACATTATTTCTTTTTGTTCTCATAGCTTATTTTCAAATAACATTTACAGAATCAAATGTGAATATATCATTTGTTTTCTTTCAGGTATTGGTCTCTGTACTGATCATGTTTATTATTCAGTGGGTTTATGCCTTAGCAAACATAGTTGTTGCCTTGCTGCTCTTCTTCTACATTGGGAAAACAAGTCCTGGACTACCTCTAGGTGACTGCCTCGCTTCATATTCACTCATCCATTAACCTAAATACACCTGAGACAGCACTGTATATGCTTTTTTCGGTGCTGGTAAAAAAAAAAAGACAGGACAAGCAAATAACCGTTTGGATTTTGATTTAATTGCAGGTATTGCAGCTCGATTCAACTTTTTCACATGGCTCAAATCAACACTGATCAGCATCTTCAGGTATTATGCAAGTGTTTTGGCTGTGCTTACTTTCATGAGCAGAGGATGCTTTGTTTGTGTTCTTCCTTTCCTTGTGTGTCATGTATGTATGTTCAGTTATGGGCAATGGCTACACAATTCAGATTGTTTTAGTTTAAGCTACACCCAGCCGTCATTTTTTGTTTACAGAAAAATTACCTGTAAGCACAGTCATGTTATAACGACATTATTAATGGTCGTCTTGGTAGCTACGAGCATTTGACTGGTTTCTGTTGATGACATTCTGTGTTGGTAATACAGCAGCATGGCAGCCACACTTAGCTTGGTATTAACATTCATTTAGCCTCTTGCATGAGGATGATGACAAATGTGTTGCAAATTTCTGTTTACATGAATTATCCAGGATATGTTTGGGGATTGTTGTGTAGTGTTATGAGCATACTGCTGATGTATGGGCTGCATGTATTTGCAGTCTCTTTGCATTTATTTGAATGATCTCTTATATATGTTCACATAGAATGTGATGCTAGTGTGCTACATGCTACAGTTAAGTACCTGGGAGAAGTTATTTATTTCAGTTTCACTTCTTATGGACATGTGAAGGAAGCTTCTTAATAAAAAGAAAATACACCTGCCATCTGTCTGGGAGTTTGTCTGCATAGCTGTGCTTGATTTAACAGCCAGGGCAGAACAGTGTGGCTATATTCCAAAATGGTCAGTCAGGAATTCAGGAATCGGTTCATAAGAATGAGTGACAGATAAAATACAGTATTTAAATATCATTCATTGATGAAATGTATCTGTTCAGATCATTGATAAAGCACAGACTAAAACTGATTTTTCACTCCAATTTCTTTTGTTTTGTAAGTATGTTAAACTTGTAAATGTTTGGGTTTTTTTAAAAGATATATGATAATTTCCAATGTCACGCTGTCATCTGAGTCCTATGTCTCCAACTGTCTTTCAGAAGGAATGTGGCTCCCCGGGATGAGATCGTAGTGACACCTTCTCTGCTCGGGGTCGGGGTCCAAACCAAACAGCTGACAGAGGAAAACAGTGACTTTGCCTCTCGTCACCGCTGTCACCAATCTTCGCTCATCGGGGCTGACAAGATGGTGCAGCCACCGCTCCACTGATTGGCACTACCTCAGTTAAATGACAGCCTGAAACCACACTTCCTGCCTCATGTCGCCAAATGGGCTACATTCTGCACGCAAACAACAGACACACTCCGACTGTTTTGTTGTGGTGGTTGGAGGAAATCTGAACTTTTTCTAAGTGTGTCTGAAGAAATGAAAGAGAGAAATGCTGACTGAATGCTCGAGTTAGAAGAAATTTTTTTCTATAAAAGTAAACTGAATTAAAATATAAGTATTTATTGTCTTTTTAGCTTTAGGGCTTTAACTTTGAAATATAACAGTCTATGAAGCTCTCCACTATTAGAAGGCTTTGTCATCAGATTTCTGTATTTCTGGGTCACTTCTATGAGGTCCAGCCTCCACGCTGCTCCTGTGGAAAAAACATCATGTGTACATGTGACACAAAGGTTTAAATAAAATATTTAAGCTCATGTCTGCATGTATACAGTTTATTGTTTTTTAGTAAAATTCGAGACTTAATGCAGAAAATATTAAACCAGGATCAGGAGACATAAAAACAGAATAAATATATACAAGTTAAAAGAGCAACATGTACTGGCTGTTCATGAGTTTAATAGCCTGGGGGAAGAAACTGTCTGTGTTGGTGCACAGTGACCTGTAGCACCGTCCAGAGTGGAGGAGTTCAAAGAGTTTGTGTCCAGAGTGTGAGGGGTCAACAGAAATCCTCTCTGCCCTCCTTTTGACCTGTGAGGTGTACAGGTCCTCCATGGAGGGCAGATGATCACCATGATTTTCTCTGCAGTCCTGACTGTCCACTGGAGTCTGTTCCGGTCCTGTTTGGTTGCTGAGCCAAACCAGACAGAGACTTGATGATTCCCCTATAGAGTTGAATCAGCAGCTCCTGAGGCAGGTTGAACTTCCTGAGCTGATGCAGAAAGTACATCCTCTGCTGTGCCTTCTTGATGGTGGTGCTGATATTGGTTGTCCACTTCAAGTCCTGAGAGATTGTGGAGCCCAGGAACCTATAGGACTCCACGACTGAAACAGAGCTGCTGAGTATAGTAAACGGAGATAGGGTAGGGGAGTTCCTCCTAAAATCCACTGTCATCTCCACTGTCTTCCATGTGGAAGACGACCACACCACAGAGCCAGCTGTTCAACCTCCTGTTTGTAGGAAGACTCATCACCATCTTGAATGTTGTGTGAACGTTGTGTCGTCTGCAAACTTCAGTATTTTTACAGAGTCTCCTGAGGTGCAGTCACTGCTACCCAGTTTCCTTCAAAACAGTGATGTTGCAATGTTTGGAGTAAAATATTTACTTAGATTCTCTATATAACATTTCATTATGGGCTTCTCATTAGATTGATCTGTAAATATTTAAATGCTGGAACATGGAACTAAATTCTTCAAATTTCATCATGTGACAGGTAACCTTCAGCCTCTGGAAGGTGAAGGTTAAGGGGAATCTTAAACAAGCAGCTGACAGGTAGCTCTTGGTCTGAGCAGGGCCTCCCATCAGGCAGGCAAGTCATGTCTAATGACAGGCACCTGTGTTAGGCTGAGTCTCTGTAGGTCAGTTCAGGCAGATTTTTCTAAATGATCACTGGGTACATCAGAAGTCATAGTCTAGTTGTCTCCTAAGAGTTCACTTGAAGTTTTCAGTTATGGAATTTTTAAATTCTGTAGCCTACCAAACTACATAATTTCTAATTTTGCTCTTTATTTCAGTGGTAATGATGGGCTACATTGTGATTCTGTGTCTGATAATTCTCCACTCTCTGGAGCACTGACTTCTCAGGGCTGGAAAAGGAACATTTCCACTTTTTTTAACGGCAGGACTTCCGACAACACCTGAAAGCAGCAAAGGAAGTTAACTGGGTTGAATAACGGGGACGTGTGTGCATGTGCGTGTGCGTGTGCAGGAGGAGGAGCCCGAGCTCCTCCACCGTGATAACAGCCCGCTGCTTCCACTCTGTTATCTTCCGTTGTCCGCTGTCCGAGCTGCGGCTCTCCTCTGGACCGGATCCAGGATTTATTTATTTCTCATGAAACTCCACTAAGAGCCGACGTGCTCCTCCCATGGTGTCCAACGAAGACTCCCTGGCATTCACGCGACTTTACGGAAACTATCTGCGACCGTTTGGGGGTCTTGAAAATCATGGAAACGTGGTTCTGGAATCACGTCCTCGGGTTGTCTCTGTCGGTCCTCCTGCTGGCTCTGCCGGGGCCCCTCGGGGCAGGGACCCCCAGTAACAACAGCACGGATCCCATAACATCAGGATTTTATTATTCAACAGCCACAGATGAACCCAGTAGCACTGACAGTAATGCAACTTCATCTTTTCACTCCAGCGACAGTTTATCACCCTCTCAGAGAAACCTTCTGCTCACACACACTGCTCCTGCTGGAAACTTCGGTAAGATCCAGGGGCGTTTCTAGACATCGAGCTCTACTGGGGCACAGTCCCCCCATTACTCAAATCACACTTTTTTTTTCCCTTGAATGTTTACTGCATAAACGAAATGTGCTATGTTAACTTACCATGCTTAGTCCACTATTCCACTGCCATACTGCTGCTGCTACAACAACTACTGGTAAAGGTATTTATATTAATGTTTATAAAAATATTTTAACATACATTAAGAACATTTTCAACCTGGTTTATGACGTAAAGGTCTGGCCCTGTATTGCACATTTCTTTGCATTTGTTTGCATTTTACAATAAATCGATTGTCAATCAGCCGCAGTTTGATTCTCAAATTTCAGCTTTCACAACAAATTAATCTATCAACAAATAATTTAAAGAAAAATGCAGTTGTTCTTTTTTGTAACTCATAAGGCCACATAACATACCCATGCTCCAATTATTATGAACTTGTATTGTGCAGTAGATGGCTGGTGGTCACACATTTGTCTCCATTGACACAGACAGCTTCCTCCATACTTTCCTTTCCTACCTCAGATTCACGATTTTATTAAAAATGCATAAAACAAACAATATTTGGACTGTGTGACAAGAGCATCAAATATGTTATAGGCAGAATGAATAGTCCAGTAGACTGCTACATGTGGTGTATTATGCATTCTTACACCAATAAATAGTGTCTTAAGAGTAGTCCAATTGATCATAGCTTGTAAAAACTCAAATGTGTGCTTTAATGGGGCACAGCAGATCAATACTGGGACACATGCCCCAGCAAAAGGGGTCTATTGATGCCCATGGTAAGATCACTGTCACTGAGGGCTGCAGGGACAAGTGTAACTTTATAGACAAATGTTAGTTCAATTTGCAGACCTCCCTCATCATCTTGTATGAAAAGGCTGAGTTTCACCCTGTTAAAATGAACTGTAGCTGGGGGAAACAATAGAAATGCAACAGCAAAGCTAATGTATAAAAACAATTAGAGATCTCTCTCAGAAGTTTGTGTAGGATAGCAGTCATCCCCAAGTTAAAAGATATCTAGAGTGGACATTTTTTTAGTGTATCCTGATGTGGAGTAGTAGAATTACTAATGAACAGATTAACTGTACCACATGAATTGAACTGTTATTCCTCCTAGTTGAAGTGACATGAAACAACTCTTTTTGTTCCGTTTGCCTCAGTATATGGCTCTAACTACATCTATAACCTACTCATTATAGATTTATATATGTATATTTTCTTGATTGATTAATGTGCTTGGTCCATAGATTGTGGGTAATTGTAAAAAAAAGCCCATCATTCTTAAGCCTTGGTTGACGTTCAGTTTGTCTATATTGTTCAACCAACAGTTGAAAACTCAAATGTATTTAATTTACTATCACAGAACACTGAGAAAACCCACTTACATTTGAGAAGCTGTGGCCTTATGGCATTTCTGCTTTTAAAAATAACCTTTAAAATGAATCCATTATCAAAACAGTTGGAAATTTTGCTTTGGTTTTACTTTAGTGTAAAATGTGCTTTGAAGGCTCATGTAACTGTGTACTTAGACCTGAGATTTTGATATAGAGGAGGGTAAACCCACGTTAATACGGTCTACTTTGATTCTTCATTAGAAATATTCCCACCTCTTCAAATCGTCAGAAGGCAATTACTAGTCCATAAATGTGGTTCACCAGTTTCACGTCTCATCTGATCAGCATCCTAGCTCACAATAAACACCTTTGCTGGTTTCCTGTTTAAGCTGAGGTGTTGCCGTTGCCACAGAAAGGCTTCACGTTTGTTCAGCAGCTCACACAGGAGATTGAACTCAGCATCCTGTGCTTGTCAAAGACAGCAGAGCTGCATGGTCTTGCTACATGCACAGAATGTGGAACAGAGTTCATCTGATGAGCTCAATCCAGGTTTAAGAACGTTTTATGCCCGATGCTCAGTATCAACCATCAAGGTATAAGAAGAAACCCTTTGCAGTTTATGATAGAAGCTGTATTCCAAAATATGGTCTGTAGTTTTAGGGTAACTTGTCTCAAACTATCCCTATACCGCTGTGATATAGGCTTGAATGAATTACAGACAAAATACTTGTCGAATAAAGTGCTTTAAATTATGTATTTTTTAGGAAAGTTATTGTGGCCTTTCAGATAGTCCTGTTGTGCTGGAAGCAAAATGTAGGAGGCTTTCAATTCAAAGTACACATGAACAACTTTCTGACAGTGTATTTGGAATATCAGAATGCATTACGCAATCACTGGCAAGCATGATACAAAAAAAAAGTACCATAAAACATCCAGTAATGACTGAGACCTTTAGCCCATCAGCACAGAGCTCTACATGTTAATGCATTGGTAGGTTTCTGCAGTGCTACTCATATCAACACTGTTGCCTATTTATGGTCTCAAAATGACAAACATGCAGTTGCTGTCAGATCCTCCTGATTATTAACATAGCATTACATAGCAAATTGTGAATAAAAATGAGGCAGAAAAGGTAAGTAAATCCTTAAAATAAAAATGAAAGTCATTAGACATCGGTGATGGTCTCCAAGATCGCCCGATATGCTGCTATACTTCAGTGATACATTTATTAATTTGAGGAGTTTGTCTTTCGTTGCATGTGTACATCTTAATCTTACATTAATGTCAGTGATGACTTGTTTTGTTTGTGGCAGGCTACTAGAAATTCTGAAGATGTCTTTTTGAATTTTATTTGCCCAAATGAGGTTTGGCTTGATTTCAGTCATTGTTGATTCACACAGTTACACAATTGTGCTGGGTGCTGGCCTGCACTTCCACTGAAACAATCTGAGGACCACATGCTTTGCTCAGAGGCATAGATGCTGCTGAAGAATGAAAGTGGAAATGATTCACTTTCCTCACCCAGATTTCGCCCCGATTCACCTTTCCTGTCTAAGGTATTCAGGTCGCAGTCATCTGGTGACAGAGCTGTGAGTCTCAAACATGGCTCAACATTGGTAAAAATCCTCATCAGCAAACACTGTTTAACCTGATGGCAATATAATATAAACCTGTTTATTCCCAACACTGTATATATTTAAATTAATATGCAAGCCAGTCTTTCTGTGCTATAACACATGTGAAAAGACCACAGCGACAACTGTGTCAGCAGCTGAGAGCTGAGGGATAAACAGCAGAGACTCTGGGAGTGTCCTGCACTTGTTGCCAACACCACGTTCCAGTCTGAGTGTTGCTGCTCGGACTGGATCCAGAAAGAGAAAATGAAAGAGGGAGAGAGACACATGCAGAGGAAGTGTGAGAGCAAACTAGAGTCCAGTGGCCCAGTTCTCCTCGTAGACTCCCGGTGGATGGGCTGCACTGCAGTTGAACTCTCCTTCCACCAGTTTTGGATGGTGGCTGCTGGTCACTGTGTTAGCTGGTAGGAAGCTGTCCAGCACTGACGCTCATCCTCAGAGTGCTGTTGTTCCAGTCCTGGGCAGCTGGAGAAGAGCCAGATAGCCGACTGTTAGCGCAGCATCAGTGAGGAAAACCTTAGGGTCAGAGGTAGACCCCGACACACAGCCTCGGTACCCAGTGGCCTTTTTTTTCTCATTGATACTTGACTTCTATTCAGTTCACAGATGCTCACTAGGATAAAATGACTACATGAAGTGTGAAAAGGTTTTAAATAGGATTTCTTTCCCTTTTTTAAATCTTGTGATTGCTTTTGTTTGATATTTTTGTGATTGTTTTCTATACTGTATTTGCCTTTTTGATTGTTCCGCCCATGTTGATGACTTTTGCTCCTTCGGTGGGGAGTTTTCGGACAGCGTATTTTAGTTATGTCCTCACTGGTTCCTTTTACGAGCGGATTGTGTTATCGGAGTGGAAACACCTGAGTGTTGTCTTAGTAGGTGCACATAAAAATGTGCCTTTCAGTGTGATGTCTGTTTGATAATGCCTGACAAAGATCTTGTATAGATCGAAACATTGCTGCTACTGAATTAAATTATTGGGAGCTTAACACAGTGTATGAAGTTTTTTTCCTGCTTTTAACCAAAATCAAGCCCATGGAGGCTCTATTCAAAACTACACTGAAAATAAAAGTAACAATTGAAATCACAGGATCATCCAAGTAGCGTGAATTTCATCACTGCAACTCATAATGTGACTCAGAAGTGTGTATGGTCCTCTCATACCTGTATATGCTCCCAACAGTGTCTGGGCATGCGTCTTAATAAGTCATGAGATGGTGTCCTGGGGGATCTCCTCCCAGACATGGATCAGGGCATCAGTGAGCTCCTGGACAGTCTGTGGTGGTACTTGGTGGCATTAGATGCACTGATACATAATGTCCCACAGGTGCCTTAATTGGATTTAGGTCAGGGGAACATGAGGACCAATCAACTCCATCGTCATCCAGGAACTGCCTACACACTCTGGCCACATGAGACCGGGCATTGTCCTGCACCAGGAGGAACCCAGGGTCCATGGCACCAGTGTAAGGTCTGACAGTCGCTCTGAGGATTTCATCCTGGTACCTCACAGCAGTCAGGGTACTTTTGGCTATGACGTGGAGGTCTGTGCAGACCTCTAAAAATATGCCTCCCCAGACCATCACTGGCCCACCACCAAATTGGTCATGCTCAGTGATGATACAGGCAGCATAATGTTGGCCGTGGCGTCGCCTGACTCTTTCATGCCTGTCATGTGTGCTCAGTGTGAACCTGCTCTCATCTTGAAGAGAACGGGGCACTAGTGGTGGTGTTCTCTGGTGAATGCCAGTCGAGCTACAAGGTGCTGGGCTGTGAGCACAGGTTGTACTAGAGGATGTCCGGCCCTCGTGCCACCCTCATGGAGTCTGTTTCTGACAGTTTGGTCAGTAGCTCCAGTAGCTCCTGGAGTTCATTTTGTAGGGCTCTCACAGTGCTCCTCCTGTTCCTCCTTGCACAAAGGAGCAGATATCAGTCCTGCTGTCAGATTGTTGCCGTTCTACAGCCCTGTCCAGCTCTCGTGTAACGGCTGGTCTCCTGGTATCTCATCCATGTTCTTGAAACTGTACTGGGAAACACAGCAAACCTTAGGGGTTGTCTTGCTTTTGCCTCTCCATTGCACTTGTCACTTTCATTTGCACCAAAGCAGGTGAAACTGATTCAGTCTCTTATGCCTCCTAAATGACAGAGTGATGTCCCTAAGTATAACTGACTTAGTGTTATACTGTGATGATCAAGTTCCCCTTAATTTTTTTGAGCAGTATATTTATAGAACAGCAATCCTTGCACTGTACACGATAACATTTTTCTGCAGCATTTCACAGCTGGAAGTGTTTGGGTAGCTTATTTAACTTGACAGCAATTTTGAGCCAGACTAAAAAACAAAACTTCATAGACACTGAACATGAATACACACCCAGACCCATGGTAACAGTTTATTTGGCAGTGCCTTGTGCTAACTCAGCTTTAGGAAGGAAGTGGCTGATTCCCAACAGAGACGGTCGCCACCATATTTAGGACTTAAAGCCTTTGTTAGCCGGCAAGCCTGGCTGCCAGTTGTCCTCCACCTAAAATCACTGCCCCTGCAGGAAGATACAGTGCTTCTAACAGCATCTTCCCAGTCACTGCAGGCTGAACACGCCTTGCGAGCACCCTCTGGTGGCCACAGCACAATGGAAGTGAAGTAAAATGATGCTGAGAAAGATAAAGAGAAACACTTCGAACACCATGAGTTTTGTTCTAAACATGTTTTTTGAATAAGAAGAATTGCATGCCAGCCAAGTGGTTAGGGAGACCCTCATATTAAAAGTTTTTTTGTTTTGGTCATACAAAGGGGGAAAACCCCAATATATTATCAGTAATAATCAAAATCGGAATCAGAATCAGCTTTATTGGCGTTTATCAGAGTGACGGCTCGGGGGAAGAAAAATCATTTCAAAATAGTTGCTGATTAATTATCTGAACTAATAAACTTGCTGTTGCAGCACTAACTAACAGTGTGTAACAGAAATAACAGTGGCTTTTACCTGAACACAAATTTTATCTTTTTTTTTTCCACAGACACTGAGCAGACACAAACCTTCACAGAAACAAGCAGCAGATCAATAGAAACCATGAGTCTGTCTACTGCGCCACTCACCTCCACCCTTGTTGTAGCCACCACTGAGGCCAGCAGTAGCAGCAGCAGTGACTGGAAGGGCTTTATGAACACAGACCAGGTACCAGATGTCTCCCATGCTGTGTCTCAGGAGGCCAGGCCTTCAGTGTTTACAGAGGACACCCGCCTGCCCCAGGACAGCCCAGGCACCACCTTCCAACTGGGGGATACAACAGCCTTTGCATCACAAACAGCCGTCCTCACTAACAGCACCTATATTTCCACCGTCGTCAGCCGAGCTGGGGAGAGGACTCTGCGGTCTGTCACTTCTTCATCCAGCAACAGCACCACCTCTGTATTTACAGAAGACTCCAACTACCATCAGCCACCCTCTACCTGGGATGTTCGTGCTAGGGCTACAGAGACTGAGGACTACACTCATAGTGCACCATCCACCAGGACAGACAGCGGGGACACAACAGACCAACACATGACCCACTCCTTCAGCTGGATGGCCTCAGAGACCGGAGGCCCAGCAGACCAGCACATGACCCACTCCTTCAACAGGATGGCTTCAGAGACCGGAGGCCCAGCAGAGTCCAGAGGAACCGAGAGTTTAACCGCAGCACATAACGCCACCCAGCATCATCAGACCTCCACATTAGAGGAGACCTCTGACTCGACACCACCTCTCAGTGTGACGGAGCCCATCACTGGCCAATATGAAGTGTCGGTTTCTTCCACACCTCCTGTCACCTTAACTGCAGGAAGTCCAACCAACATCTCAGGGACCAACCAGCAGGACTATAATGTTGGAACCTCCACCGAGTCTTTTGCTGCAGGCCACAGCTCCAGCACTCAGATCCAGGAGGGCACTGAGGTTCTTTCATACCAGACCAGAGAGGACAGTGTGGACTTGGGTCTGACCACAGCATCCCCTACAGTCAGTAGCAGTACATTTGAAATTGATGACTCTCTGACAGAGAGACCAGTGCTGGTTACTACAGGCATCCTCACCACCACACCTGTGACCGTTACAGAAAGGTACGTGTAGCGCAGTGGGATTCTGGTAGTGTGACAAGCTGCCATCAGTGCCTCCATGTGACACTTCAGCTTTCACTTTGCTGAGTGATCAGTAACATTGTCCAAAGATGAACTAGTTGATGTTGTAAAAATAGATATGGTTCTTATATTCTCTCTTCTTTTCAGGAGTCTGTTTGCTGCTTGAATAATTTGTTTTCTCTTTCACAGGTCACAGACAACTGAGCAAGATATTTTCAAACCTGGTGCCTCCACCACCACAACCACCCTTCCTCTACCCGCAACCTCGTCCTCCAGGTTTAGCAGCACCACTAGCAGCTCTACTCCAGAGTCACCTACCGAAGCCAGCATCCCATACACTACACCCTCTACCATAACCTCCATCTCCACCCCGGCCTTGCAGACCTCTGCAGCATACCCAACTCAACGTGTGTCACCTAGCCAAACCCAGGGCCCCTCAGTAGGGACTGCTAACCCCACGACCGTCACCACTCTACAGATAGAAACAAGCACAGGCACTCTGGGAGTTACCACAGCCCACAGCCCCTACATCACCACCACCTACACCCACAGAACCCCAACCAGCAGTACAGAGGCTGTGCACACCACTGGGAAACAGACAGACAGGGAAACCACAGAGCCAGTGATAACAACATCACCCGCTGGCATCCAAGCCACCAAAGCACCATCACTACCAAGTGAGTCCACCCTCTTCTTTCA
Organism: Monopterus albus; assembly: GCF_001952655.1. Classification (NCBI taxonomy): domain Eukaryota; kingdom Metazoa; phylum Chordata; class Actinopteri; order Synbranchiformes; family Synbranchidae; genus Monopterus; species Monopterus albus. The sequence continues at coordinate 1,420,839 of NW_018127968.1, read as the reverse complement.
CGGCAGGTGACACTCTGATATACATTTCTCCTGGCTACTCTGAGTCTCTTTTTTCTTTGGTGAGCTGTGGTGATTGTTGGTGTTTATTCTAGCAAATACATTTTTATTTACATATGTAAATGTAAAAAATACATCAGTACATGTGCTGGAGAGTTTGACCTGACAAACTAAGACATATCAAACATAAGGTATTTAAGATAAGGCCTTTATTTCTTTTATGTTCTGTGTCAGTGTTTAATTTTTTGGTTTTAAATGTTTGCTCTCCTCTCTGAATTCCAGGAAACCCCTGTGTGTCAAACCCCTGTATGAACGGCGGGATGTGTGTGAGCTATAAAGGCCATCACTTCACCTGTCACTGTCAGCAGGCATGGACAGGGCCGACCTGCAACCAGGGTGAGCTTCACTTCTCTTTTTCCTGACAATTTGATAACAACATTGTGCTGCCTCCGGTTTTGTGTTTCAGTGCACTCAAGCATGAAAAGTATAAAAATATTTAATTATGAAAAATTATTTTCACACTGTTCTGAGGGTTGAGATTTGGATTCAGATCTTTTAAATGTAAAACAGTAATACCTGCATGTACTGTGTGTCCAGATATGGATGAATGTGAGAGAGACCCCTGTCCAGTTGGTTCCAGGTGTGTGAACACACGAGGCTCTTTCAGCTGTGAATGTCCACTTGGCTTCGACCTCGAGGATGGACGCACCTGCACCAGAGGTAAAATCTTAAGATATATAAATACAGTATATATGAATTATTGTTTCTCTAGTCAAAGTTATGTTCTCAACAGGCTTAATTTGTTTTTTTTCCCCCTCCATAGCAAAGACATTTCTGGGAACATTCCATGTTAACAGGCAGCCACACGACCCTGTTATCTTCAAGAGTGCCACCATGCATGAGATTCAGAGAGAGATTATGCAGCTGGTGAGAGACGGTCCACATCACTGCGTCGCTTTTTTGAGAAAATCTTCTCTAGGTTTATGTGTATTCCATCTGATCTACAATCTCTTCCTGTCTTCACTGCAGCTCAATGCCTCATTGTCAGTCCTCCGAGGTTACAGCCGCTCTACTCTGAGTAAGAAGTAAGTTCTTGCAGCCACTGACCATTTGCATTCCTGTAAATTTTCAATAATGCCTTGATCTAGTTTTAAAATCACAAAAGGAACAAGAAGTTAAAGGAAGAAGTTCAAATCAGCTTAAAAAAAAGATCTTCATACTATAAGATTGACTTTTTCCCCATTTGTCAAGAAACCAACACCATTTATTACAGAATCTAAAATGAAAACAGGTTTTTGGGTCAGGATTGCACTATGTTTGAGAATAAATGATACATCTTGGAAATATTGTCGGCATAGACCTGTGCACTGACCTCTGACCTCCTCCCCACAGAGAGGAGGACGGGGTTCGTATCTTAGCTGTCAACATGTTTTCCATTTCTGCCGATGTGACCAGTGCTGAGGTCTACAGCAGCATCCAGATGTCTCTCAGTAACTGCAGCTCCTCGTTGGCCCACTGCCGAATGGTCCTGCACCACCAGATCACTTATCATGGTATATAACAGCCATAGCCATACTGTAATGAAAACAGTCCTGCTTATTTCCTTCTGTTAACCAGAGTTTTCAGTGAAACCCCTTAAGGGTCCACTGCCAAAACTAATTCTGTGAACAGCTGCTAGAGGGCAGAATTTACCTGTGAATGCTCCCCTATGAAAGGTTCCATGATACTTTTATGAAAGTTTTACATAGTTGAACCTTAAAAATGTCAGTAAATATTATACAACACCAAAGAACAGTAGTGCAGTACCATAACATATGGGAGATTTAGGAGAAACAAGGAACCAAATGTTTGATGTTTTCTGACTTCGACTTCTCCTGTTGTTCAGATTCCTGTGTTGTTCCTGTCATGACTTAATTCTGTCCACACTGTCTTTCAGCGGAGAGTCTATGTGTGGCCCAGCAGACTCGGTGTGATACAGAGCGTTCCACCTGCGCAGACGAAAATGGCACAGCCTATTGCCAGTGTCTTCAAGGCTACTACAAACACAATCCCGATGACTTGTCCTGCCTAGGTAAGCTCTTTCTCTCGCTTAGTTTTTATGCTTATGCGTACAGAGTACTGGTTCTAAAAACTACCCAGCTACTTATTGTGAGTGCATGTGTCATTTTCAGTAACTTAATACAGAAATAACAGAAACTAGACAGATGAATAAACATATTGGATCTAATTAAAATGTTCTACTATAGTTTACACCTAAAACCTAGGTAACAACAACAAAAAAGATTTTCTTTCATTAGAAGTAGATTTTTCTGAAATCCATATGAAATCATCGAAATGAAAGAAACACAACATTCTGGCTTTAGAGCGTCTTATACCAAACTGTGTAGTTGGAAGTTTTTTTGAAACAATATCTTGTTTCAGAATGTGGTGATGGCTACAAGCTAGAAAACGGTACCTGTGTCTCGTAAGTTCAACTTGTTTTTTTTTGCCCCCCTTACAGTGTCAGTGCAGTTATATAGAAGATTTAAGACCATATTCTCACTGCAGATTGTGTTTCTTTTGTCAGGTGTATGTTTGGATTTGGAGGATTCAACTGTGGAAATTGTAAGTGGCTGTAAAAACCCCTTAAGAGGCCGGTATTAATCAACTTTAACAAAAGATTCAGCAATTTCCCATTGTGACCTTCAAGTGTTTTTTAAATGTAGTATTGAATATGTTGTTTTTTGGCATTGCAGTTTATAAGCTGATTGCAGTCGTGGTGTCACCTGCAGGGGGTGCCCTGCTCCTCATCCTCATTATCGCTCTCATTGTTACCTGCTGCAAGTAAGACTACTGATATATTGTTACAAACCACCCTCCTTGTTTTAGTAGTTAATTCTCTTGTTAAATAAAACTGACATTTTCTCTATATTGGTGCAGTAATCACATTTTACCCTATTTCAAAGCTGATGAAACAATACTGAACTAAATGATCTCTGATTACTGAATAACTTCAAGGATCAATTCCCATAGTTCACAAAAAAATAATAATTTGAATGGTTTGTTGACAAAAAACTGTTTCAGTAAACTGTGGCAAAGGTTTCATGTTTTTATGTTTAATGTCCCAGGAAAGATAAGAATGACATCAACAAGATAATCTTCAAGAGTGGAGACCTGCAGATGTCCCCGTACGCAGACTTTCCCAAAAATAACCGCATTTCTATGGAGTGGGGCAGAGAGACCATAGAGATGCAAGAGAACGGCAGCACCAAGAACCTGCTGCAGATGTCTGATATTTACTATTCTGTAAGGAAACTTTTAATGCACCTCTTTTTTCCCCTCACTCTTACATTTGTCTTTCTTCTCCATGTTAGGTTTTGAATGCTTAGATAGAAGTGATCACTATCTTAGAGACAACTGTCAGTTAAAAACATCATAAAGTTAGTTTTCTCTCTGTCTGTGCCTGATCCCTCAGCCTGCGCTGCGCAATTCAGACCTGGAGAGAAATGGCCTATACCCGTTCACGGGTCTGCCGGGCTCTCGCCACTCGTGCATCTACCCCGCCCAGTGGAACCCCTCCTTCATTAGTGATGATTCACGAAGAAGAGACTACTTCTAACTACCCCACCATGTACACACACACACACCCTCAGTAACTTGCAGTCTCCTATAATGACAGATGAAATGTGTCATGATGGTTTTCTGTCACAGTGACAATGCTAAAGTGTGAGCTGCACTGTTACTGAAAACCTATGTGGCCATCTGCACTTAGGGCTGCACATTAATCATGTAAACGTGGTGCGTATGTGTGCGTACTCATGTTACTTAAGTACACATTTTTGCAAGTAAAATGTGTACTTGCATGACCATGCCAGTGTTTTAGCTCATTTGCCTCGACTCACATTTACTTTACACTGCTGCTGTAATGTTAAATATTATTTAATGTGATTTTCATGCCTACCAGTCAGCCACAGCTTCTCATTAGCTGTATGTATGATGAAAAAACTATTTGCACACCGTTGAAGCGTGCTGAAAGTAGATAATTCATTACAGTAAACATCATATCTGCTTTTCCTGTTGTCATAATTATGTTGTCGCTGTCTGGTAATGCAGTGCAGGTTTGCGTGAAAAAACAAATGTACTGCATTAGTGCACAGTAATAAATAGGACCAGATATGATGTTCACTGTGTCCATCCACTGTGCTCATAGGAATGAGCGTGACTTATTGGCTGTCAGGAATACAGGAAAACACATTTAAATAAAATAAGGAAACAGCGGTGTGTAAACTATATTTGATGTATAGCAAAGAATATGCAACAAAGCTGATACTGTATGGTCCCCAAAGTGCTGAAATGTGATTATGTGCATGCCACTGCTCCAACTTGATCAGATTCTTCTTAGATAACCATCTGGACAATAAAGTATGAATGGAGCATTACAATAATAAACCACTGAAGGCTGAACAAAGTTTGGTTTTACATCAACAGAAACTGAGGGACAACTTTATAATTTGATGCCAACAATTATTTATTCCCTTTATGTCCTTGACCTGAACAATGGACATATCATACATACACACTGACCGGCATTAGAGGGTTAAACCTGTGTTTTTATGTATGTGTTTGGTTGAGAGCGTGAGAAAGTGTATTTTATGTATTGATATTTGTGAGTTGTGTGTGTGTGTGTGTGTGTGTGTGCGTGTGTGTGTGTGTGTGTGTGTGTGTGAAGAGTCATTTTGTAGACCAGAAGGATCTTAGCTTTCAGAGAGTATTTGAATGTAAAGATGTATCATAATTAGTTTGCTGTTTCTGACATTGTATTATTTTTTTGGACTGTTTTCATTCTGTGTGTTTATGTGCTCTGTTCTGGCGTTTTAGTCAGATGTGCTTATTTAAGTAAAATATTACACAGCAGTTTGCCTTTGAATTTCTTCTTATGAATGAATCTCAACCTGAGGACCACGTCTGCTCTCTAGAGCTTTTAACCATATATTTTTGATGCTTTTGTTTCTCTTGAGTCTGTCACAGATACAAGAGATTAAAATAATTATGTGGATATTTCCTCCTTTGTGGATAAAGGTCTTACCATTTGTTCTGCTCCACTGAATTTAGTTTCCTGTCGGGTGATGTAGCCCCTGGCTTGTCAATATGTGACTAACTTTGGTCACCCAGTGCATGCTGGGATAAGTCCCAGCCCCCAGTTAGCCCTGGAAAAGTTTACCTAAAAACAAAACGTTACTAAATGCCTGCACTTCCTGTCTGGTGTCCTTTTAAACACTTTATAGTATGTTCATAATATTGTTTGGCAGCTACACTTAAGGAACAACTTCAAATCGAATAGATGAAAAACCCTTTCTTTCACATGTAATAGTTAAAAACAGTGACGACAGACTGCATAAGTAGTTGAAAAGAAGCCAAAAGGACAATACATTATATTCTAAGTGGTACATTAAAGCAAGGCTGATATTTAAATGGTAAAAACATGATTCAATAGTTCACCCAGCAATTATACAAAAAGTACATTATACAAAAGGTCGAGGCTGAATGCTTTTTAGGGCACAGATAAAATATTTTTAGCATATTTATAGAGTAGAATATGCAAATACTGTAAATAGCCTCAAATTTGTTTGAGCTGAATAGAACAGAGCCATTATGCTTCTTTCTTTTGTAAAAAAGGGACAAATGCTGGAAGCAGGCTGCAGAGCTGCATGTAGCCACCAGCACCTCTACCTGCTACTTGTTAGCGACCCCTGGTTGTCTCTTTTACATTTCTCTTTGTCAATGGACTAAAGAAACAAGGTACAACATATTAATACATGAGTTTTAGATGCTGGAGAGAGAGCCAGGCTAGCTGTTGCCTCCTGCTCCCAGTCTTTCTCCCAGCTTCTGCTTATCCTAAAACAGCAAGAACGTGCTGTTCTGATGTGATTTACATCTAACAAATGCCAGTCTATGATAAGATATTATCTTGTGCAAACAGGTTGTTTGTCTTGTGGGAGCAAGTACAAATCAAATCAAATCAAATCAAATTTTATTTGTATAGCACCAAATCACAACAAAAGTCATCTCAGGACACTTTACAAAGTAAGGTCTAGACCTTACTGTTATCACTATTATTACATAGGGAAAACCCAACAAATCCCCCTTGAGCAAGCACTTGGTGACAGTGGGGAGGAAAAACTCCCTTACACAGAAGTACACAGAAGTTAACATGACAGCACCAGACAATAGCTGAATAATTATGTAATTCCAGCTTCTAGCAAAAAACTAAACTGTTCAAATAGGCCTGAAGCAATAAACACTTCCACGTTTCAAATACACCTGGAAATCAGTATTAATGTAACTTATTCCTGTGGGTTTCATGAACAGTCTTAGCATGCTCATAAACTTAGGTAGACAAATAACATGTTCCCAAAAGATAAATAAGTTGTTTGAACAAGATAATAACAAGTGCACATAAGAAAAAAAAGAAACGTTATAGGGAAAAAAGGAGTAATGAACACTGACTGCGTTGCAGGCTGTAGTGCAATCAGACAGAAGTTTCAACACTGGTGTGTTTTCATCAGCTTAATCAACAACGATGGGCATTCTGGTCTGTTCCCCAATTAACAGGCCTTTCATTATTTGCAATATTGTGGTAAATATATTTTGCATCTTATGGTCTGTCCACTTCAATTAGAAAGGATCAATCATAAGTTAGACAGATACAGTAGTCCTGTGCTTCTTGGTTTGTTGCATAACAACTTTGCTGGTGTCATCTATGGTGGTGTTCTATTCTAAGCTCACAGCAAACTACTCGAATTTCACAATAGCCTCACATATGGTGTTGATCTGAAGTTTGCTCACTACTACGGCAGCATGGTTAGCGCTGCAGGTTCGAGTTACAATCAGGCTTATAAAGTAAAGTATAGCACAGAATTTTCATTTGTCATATTTATTCAATAAATCCTCCAAATCATATTTAAGACACTACCATCAAATGCTTAAAGCTGACTACGTACCTGCCTGATCTGTCAGGTATATTGCAATCAAAGATATATACGTGAAGAATGTATCTAAGCATTAATGACATGTGTGAGCCATATATATCCTCTTTGTAGCTTAAATAATTTCTGTGATGCTACAGTATGCATAATATTCAATAACTAAAAAAAAAACAACCCTCCTTTAGTCTTTTTTTTTTGCTATTGCTGTCACATCTGGGTGCAGTTGTGCCAATTCAGACTCAGACCCCGAGATTCAGGACAATTTCCTGTTGTTGGTCCTTTAACCTCTTTTGATCCTGCTACCGTGTTGATGCCCAGTCTTTCTAGTTTTATGAAAAATGTTAAAATTGTAAACATAAATCATTGTGCTTGGACAACTATTTTCATAGACACATTCACAAATAATCATGTGTAGAACCTTTCAGTACATAGGATAAAAACATAATGGGCTAATTTGTCTATGGGATTTCACAGTAAAATGCTTTATTTGCGTATTCTAATTTGCATGTGATGCAAATGCACAAACATATTTGCTACATTGCACAGAGGTGGAGTGCCACACTGACTGTACTGTATCCATTAGAGAACCACAAGGAAGAAAAACACCAAAACCTAAGCATCAAAGAAAATAAAGATGAACTATCTAACGTGTGTCCTAATTAATGTCCCTCTTGTTTTTGTCAACATCATAGCTAATGGATTTTTCATCTTTACGCTGGTCTGTCCGCTTCATGGAGAAAGGATCAAGCAGCCGCTGAAGCTTCTCCTGGAGACCCTGATTTGCTGCACAGTAATTCACCTTGTGTTAATTTGTATGATATTCTTCTCTGGACTAGTAGCTGAAAGCAACGACCTCGCTATGTTCTCATTATTGATGTCAGTCTGCAGTTTGTACACTAGTATGTTCTCCTCTGTTTGGCTGA
>NW_018127968.1:1398176-1412916 GCF_001952655.1 Monopterus albus | reverse complement strand
TTAAGAAGAATATCAAAGCCCTCATGTACAGCATTTGGCTCATTGAGAGGATTTACAGTTTGTCTGACTTTACTGTCACATGTTTAAACGTTCTCACTCTTGATGGACTCGGATCTGAAAATTTCACGATGAATCATGACAAAACTTTGGCTGAGAGCATGCAATGGCTGACCGATTTCACCGATGTTCTGGTTTACGTACTCAAGGCTCACTTCTTCTTCTGTCTGTGTGTTATGTTGATGTCCAGTGGTTCCACTGTAGTCTACCTGTGCAAACACATGCAGCATATGGTAGCAAATGGACAGCCCCTGTTCAGTCCAACGATCCTTAGTCAGGTTAGAGTAACTGTCACTGGCATTCTGCAGGGAGTCCTGTATGTGTTCTGCGCCGTGTGGGTTACATATGCCTTTTTTTGTGATGGCACCACTTTTCCTGGCTCTTATGTCGATTTCACTGTCATCAACCTGTACATGTCAGGCACTACGTTCAACCTGGGAGTTGGTCAGGCTGTTTTCAGGCAGAGAGCAGCAGACATCTGGACCAGAGCAGCTCAGTGGTGCAAAGTATAACAGTCTGTGTAAGGATTATGATAGTGCTGCTCAAACCAGAAGACCAGGAGTTTGGTGAGGTAAAATCAACATATAGGTGACCTTCATCTTGACTGGTTAGTCAGCAAAGTAGGCAAGCCAAAAGATCTCTGTTTTGAAATAAACATATCCCAGCTGATATCCAAAGCAACCTGCTACAAATGTACATTTACTGAAGTCAGTCCAACAACCCACTTTGTCTCTGGTGTTCTTGCTCTGGATATCACTGGCCACTGCTCGCTAGTCAGAAATGCCAGAAAAATGAAAACCCAATCAATTTTTGTTTTAAGTGCCACCACCGTTCAGTCACTAGATATTGTCTACATGCAGCACTATTTGATTTATCGCTGCAGACAATTATCACACTGTCACACACTCTCAGCTCAGTTATATTAAAAATGCATCTATATTAAGATCTAAAATATATTTGTGATCTGTGGAAAACATTGATCAACAAGTTGCAAAAGTAATGCATTTTATCGTTTTATATTACTGCTTGTTTTAAAATACATAAAGTGGTATGCTTCCTTTGTAATTCTTGTATAGCCTAAAATTTAATGATATTTCATAAACATTTCTTCATTGAAATGTTTGAGTTTGAATCATATGTGTGTATTTCCTTCCTCATTATTTCTAGTTTAAATGATTTGTCTGTTGCTACTTCATACTTAATAGAGTAAATAACTAGCTTTCTAGTAATCTACATTTTGTTTTGTTACAGTGTTTTGTTATCCTGCTCACACCTGACTGCAGTTATGTCAAAGTCACCTGAGCTCTGGTTCAGGCCATTGCTGCCTGTTCTTTAATCCTACATTTTTCATGCCGCTCTTTGAATTTTCAAATGCTATATGAATGGCTGGCATCATGGGGATTTTTTAAAGAAGACAAAAGAGCATTGGGGTCCTCTCTTATTAGCACTTAGGCTAAGTAATCAAGATCTGTAATTACAAGGATATGATAATAATGACCTTCAGATGTAATAATGAAATATTTTTGTAACTGAGATGATGTTCTAACTAAGTGATCAGATGTTCTAATCAGACTTGTTTTGGGATTAAATCTTGATTGTGTCAGTTATTAGCCTATATGATAAAATGACAAAATAAAAGAGCTGTAAATGACCAGATTTTATTTCATAAATGTGCTGCCTTTTTGAACCTCTCAGCTAACTTCATATCCAACCAACTAGGAAAAGTACATTCCCACCCCAAATTGACTCTGCCAGAATAACAGACCATGCTTTTTTCATAATGTAGTAAAGAAAATGTAATTTTAGTAGTTTATCATTTTACAGATGTTGGTCCCCAGAGTTAGAACAGAATTGGGCAAAAGTAAGCCTTTAAATATACCACACCTTCTTGGAATAATATGCAGAAGGACCTGAAACTATCAGAACTGATTGCTGTTTAAGTCCACCTTAAAACACTACTACTGGTCAATGTGATTCTTGATCGTTTTAAAGTGTCCTTGCTTATGCATTTCAACTGTATTTTGGTTTTGATTAGATTAGATTATATAACACTTGGATGGTGTGTTTACTGAAGTGTGTACCAAATTTATTGGTTTATTGTTTTGTGTCTACTGTTGTAATATGATCAGTCTTGTGATAAATAGATAGACAGACAGACAGATAGACAGATAGATAGATAGATAGAGATATATAGATAGATAGATAGATAGATAGATAGATAGATAGATAGTTTTGGGGGACATCTTGGAGATCTGAGCCTCTCCACAGATCCTGAAGGCATCATGAGCCTGGCCCAGCCTCCTCCTGCTTCAGCTGTTTTGTCCTCTCGGCAGTTGATGAGCGACTCACGGAGACGACGGAGGGATGTCGGTTGCACGGTAGGAAGATCTGTGGTTATTCGGGGTAAAATGTGGACCACCGTTGGCTAGCTAGTTGGACAGTTGGATAGGGCAGTCACATTAGATGCTAGATTTGTTAAAGATCAGCAAAGGGGGGGAAGATTCAGACACGGATTTTAACACAATAAGCGGTGATAAGTGTGTGGTTTACCTACTGGTCAGGTGCGTTAACGTCCGTTATTATACTGCTTAGCTAACGTTAGCTCCCGCCTTTAGTTACCGTTAAGTTACATATTTAATAAGTGACTACGACCAAACGTTAACCTGTCTAATCTAACCCGGCTGTTCGCTAAACGTTAACTTTTGGGACTGTGTCTTGTTTCACATCGTCGCTTTCCTTCATACTGGAGCTTTTTAAGTATCTTAGTTAATCACGACGCGGGTCTGTGTCTTACCAGTAGTTTGGTTTGGGAGCCTTACAAATGTAACGTTAACGGAAAGGCAGAGGACGGTTAACACACCGGGCAAACAACTAACGAGCTCAATATGTGCCCGATATGTGTGTTCAACACACGTTAGGTTTCCAATGGTCAACATCACGCTTTTGTTTTTGGTTTTAGTTATGATCTTGGTGCTCTGTATTTTAAGACTAATCCCGTTTTAGCATCTTGGATTTCCCTTTCAGGTAGAAACATGGTTGTACTTTTAAGGCGTTTTTAGAGGAAATTGCTGACATGTCTTTTTGTTATTGTCAGGTGGTTTAAGGTGCAGTCTGTGAGCTCTGTTGCCTTGGCTGTCTAGAGCATCGGTGGTTCAGAAAGGGGTATGGCCCCAGCCCTGACCAAAATCCTGAAGGCTGGCCATGGCATCCACCTGTCCTCACCTCCTGCCTCTGTCAGAATGGACTCCAAAGGGAGACCCATTTGTAGTCCTGAGCTGGAGCCTCTCATGAGACCAACAGAGGATGGCGACCCCCAGAAGATGTGGCTGAACCTTTCCTTGTTTCCCTCCCTGGACTCCTCCCTACCGACGAGCCCCTTGGACCTCCCTGGCAACACTGTGCTTTCCCCATGTTTTCAGGTTTCTGCCAGCCAGTGTGAGACTGTGCTCCTCCCTAGTCCTGCTTCCCTCCTCAGCCTCCAGTCCTGCAATAAAAGCCTGAGAGATTCTCATCAGGTGGTCTCCGTTTTTCCAAGTGTACCAGACATGTTTTTAGGCCTTGTCCCTGGATACAATAGCCAAGAGGCTTATCTGTTGCATGGCTGCGGTGCTGCTCCTGAATGTGGTGATATGCATCATTCTCCTCTTACACGTACCAGTGTTTTTCCTTTATATTCCCTTGGGGAGGAAAAGTCGCAGGGCTGCACACCTTTCTTTGCATCACCACCTACAGTGACACAGGAGAAAGTGGCAGGAATGGGCTGTGTTTCATCAGCTTCAGTGCAGTGTTCCAGTTACAGAGTGAACTTTGATCCGCTGGCATCCAGAGGTGTGCTGGAGGAGGCCATGAAGGAGCAACTCTCCAGGACAGAAGGGCTGCACAACCGAGCTGGGAGGCTGCAGAGGAGACTGCATGCCCTGCTAGGAGAGCACGCTTTACGGCACTGCAACCAGCAGCTGAAGGGGCTGCAGAGGCACTGTCAGCTTGGAGATGTGTCTTATGACAACCTGGACTCCATAAATCCTGGTGTACTACCTTCACAGTTGGACAGTAAACCCCATTTTTCTCAACTAGGGTCATCCACAGTCTCATACCTACAGCTCAGAGAGTTAAGCCGCTCCAGCCAGGCGGTGCTGAGAGGTTTGCAGGAGGCCTTAGATTCTGAGGCCACGGCCAGCAGCAGCTCAGACGACGAGCTGGAGGAGGATAAAACCAAGATTTTACCTGTGTAAGTATCCTGCACGTAGAAGTAGTTTATATGTAATGCATGTGTTCTCTGCAAATGCGCACACTGATCAACTAAACTTGTATATCACATTATGGGTTTTGCTATTATTACTGTATGAAGCTTCAAAAGTAGAGACTTCAGAAATCCCCTGGACCATCTACTTTGAATATCAAGTTGAAGTGAATCCTATTGTTCCACACAGTGTTAAATATTAAGTTGCCTGCTATTTCTGCTGTGAAAATAATAAAAGCAGGCCAAAGGCATCTTTTCCATCGTGTCACTACCAAAAGAGTTGTTGTGCTGTTTCAGGATTGAATTTCCAGACCCAGCTGTGGTTCATGCTGGAGTCATTGGCCTTGTTTTAACTCAGACAACACACACACACACACACACACACACACACACACACACACACACACACACACACACACACACAGAGACTCTGACACTAAACAAGCTTTAGTTCAGTACAATCAAGGAACTGCAAACAAGCTAGTGTAGATTAAAAAGAAAATCCCCAGCTGGTGTAAATTAGAGAGGATGAACATATTTAATTATGTCTATTTGACATTATGACAAGGCAGGGATCTAATAACACATATACCAAAGATCACACAATAAAGGCTTGTTTCAGTATGACAGTTTAAGTCAGCTGTCCCAGTGTATGTGTCCCACTGTTCCTCTGCTGTGGTAGATGGATATTTTTCCATTGCAAAGTTTATTGTGTGGTTGTCATAAATGCAAGTTTTGTCCTCCCAGCTGTGAAGTGTGTAATGACATTTTTGAGTCATGCGCAGTTTTGTCCTCCCAGCTGTGAAGTGTGTGATGACATTTTTGAGCCATGCGCACACACATACCTTTGTCTGTTCATGCTGCGCTCATAACAGACTAACCAGCCCTCTCTTCACCCACAGGGTGTACAAATCCACATGCCAGCAAGCCTGCAGAATGCCAGCCACTCTGCCATTGTGCTTCCGCTCCTCCTCTGTCTAGTGAAAAATACTTTAGAAGTGTGTGTCTGTATATGTGTGGTTTGGATGGGCGGTGCCGCTGTAACTGTGTCCTTGCTCAAAAGGAGTTGTATTGTCCCAGATGAGGGATAATAAAGATATAACTCTAATAGCAGTAGCAGCTTTATATTTAAAGGGACCTGTGTGTGTTTGGTGACATTCTAGTTTTCTTAGTTTAAACCTTTTTTTGTTGTGCTTGTCACAAGATAGTTAACAAATAAACTTTAGGCTTTCCACATTAGAAAAGTTATTCTAACCTGACTTTTACAGATATGCAGTTGTTTTATATACAATCTTTGATTTAGTCTTGTTTAATACTGTAGCAGACTTGGTTAGAAACACTACAGTATTGGCTTCATTTGGGCTTTAGTGCCATTATGTTTCCAGGTTAACATGCTTCCCAGCCAACAATGTGGGGACGTCAGTCTGCCGGCAGTGTTCAAGCAGGAAGGGCAACATCCTGCAACAAAGCTGTTCACTCATTATCAGTGGTCTTGGCTTCAGTGCACTGCATTTTAGGACTCAATTAAGTCTAGCTTCAGTGCAGTGGCATGCATTTCTTCAGTAAGATCCACTCTTCAGGACTTCTGTTTGTTTCTTTTGAGTCCTGAATCAGTGCAGTAAACTAACAAATCATCTTTATTTGATTTAAGAGCTGGAGCGAGGAATGCAGTTTTTTTCGAATGGTGTTATTTGGCGTTTCAGTCGGCTTGTAAGTGTCAGCTTGCCTTTTGTCCAAGGCTGTTCTCCCCCTCTATGGACCAGTGTGCTCTGCTTTGTCACTGAATCTCCCCTGGGTAGTTTTTATAGCAGGTTCCTCCTTGAAAAGGATGTGTCCTTGCTGGGAAGGAGGCAGGTCTTCACGCTCCTTGAGAAACTGAGACATTAACATTTTAAGCATACACGGCGGTTTCATATGGTTTGACTTGAATTTGAAACCACATGTTCACATTGCTCATTTTCTGTACTGGCAGCAGTCCTCCACACCTCGAGCTGGTGCTTATTTACAGTTTTTGGTATATTTAAATATACTGTATGGGATCTTTTGAAAGACTAAATGTTGGAAAGTTTAAGCGTAGGACACACCCAGAAAAACTAATGCTTCTGAAGAGCCAAGAAACACTTTTCAAAAAGGGGAATTCATAAACCCAGACATACTTGCTGGGGCTGGCCTTTTGATTCACCCAGGATTTGGCTAAGAAAACTTACTTCTCACTGTGGAGGCTATTGTAAGTCTCTGTGTCAGTATCTTTAGGCTACACAGTGTGTAGTTTGTAAACTTGTTCATTTGTAAGTTTGAAGCAACATCTCCTTTTTTTTCCCCTCTCATCCTGAGTCACCTGATACTTGGAAAATATTCCTGGAATTTTCTCATTATAGAGTTGGAAAGAGCTGCAGGGCAGCCAGGTCGGCTCATTGTCTGTGCAGGACAGCCTACTCCTTAACAGATATTGGCTTGGGGTTGAGTGTGAACTCAGTTGTGAGGCATTCATTAACCAATTATAGGCCTTGTTTTCATTTACACACCTCTCCTTTATATCAACCACAAACGGGATGCAGTTGTGATTAGGCAGGCAAAGCACATTTTGTGTGTTTCACATAACAGGCTAACGTTAAAATACCAAAGGGTAATGTAAAGTTGGCTGCTTGCTGATGGGCCCAACCTTTCTCTGTCCTGCATCAGAGTTTTTGAAATGGGGCAGCCTCTCCTTGCCCCAGCCAAGGTCCAAGAATACTGCCTTAGCAACTATTGCTCCGCTGAAGTCAGCCAACCACATGCACACACAAACACAGAGGATAAATGCTACCTCAACCAGCCAATGCCATGGAAACATACTATAGACACACGACACACACCACACATATCAACAGTGTTTTAGTCTGTGGCCTAGATAAGCTTTTGTGTATTTGCAGAATCCACCCCCCACCCCCACGCTGTTAGGATGCTAAACAGTTTACACATTACAAGGCACCATGGTTGTGTAAAATAGGTCATATGTTGACAGCGCTGCAGTACAAATGTGTGAATTGACAAATGACTCCTCTAACTTTACCCTGTGTGCCTCAATCTCTGTCACTTTTTTGTGTTACCATTCTCTCTGGTGACACTCATATTCCTGCCAGTGATTCTCATTTGTTAACCTGTTCATGCACCTGCCTGTGGTTACATTACACTGGCCACACTGGGTTTTATGACAGCATTTAGTATCCGAAATCGTTCTTGCATTTGCCACCCAAATTCAAAAGTATTAAGGATTCAGAATTTGTTTTATTGTGAGGTGGGATCTAGGTGTAAAGCATTTTACAAAAATGACTAAAATATTAATATACTATTACATGGACATAACTATCTTTATGTCATCCATCACCCTACCCCTCCTGGCAGCAGTAGCAGTTGTGAGAGGCAATGGCTGGAAGAGAGAGCGGAGCTGGGCAGCAGGTGTGGAGCTTCACCAGCATATCCGCTCTACAAAGGTGAAACAATGCTCCTCCATGTCCACCCCAATGCGGAGCAGTTGACACAATGCAACAAGTGGCAGACCTAAAGGACATTTATGTAGGATTTTTTTGATAAATCTTGATAAATCAGGTCAGCTTGGTGTAAAGATACTGTATAATAGATTTTTTCTTATAATTATGGTCATTTTCAACAAGAATCCACCACAGTAAATATCAACTACAAAGCACAGTTCTTCACCTTTACATAATAATTCTTGTACATAATAAAACACTGAAAGATTCAAATTCATTGCAAGGATCTAAAAGTCAAAAATGGTCTGTTTATTATAACTAAAGCAGACAACCTTGCAAAATGAGAGTGAGTTTTTAATGGTTAGCTCCTGTAATCTGTGTTTGTGTGTAATGTGTGTGTCTAAGGGCGGTGTGGTGCTTGCAGAGTCCCAGCCACTGACAGACAGGGAGATTCAGCAGGCTCTGCTGAGGGAAGTAGCAGGGTTATCTTGCACTGGCACAGGTTCTGACTCCGAACCCTGCAGTCCCACTCGTCTTCTGCGCAACATAGAGAGACAGGTAGGAGGAAGGAAATGGTACACACACCTACATCAGCTGTGTGAAGTCTGGAATCAAAGCGATATCAGGAGATTCTGTTTTTACCTTCTTTTCCTGCTTATCATTGTCTGATAAAACATTATCCACAGTACAATGTTTTATCCTAGTGTCAGGATAAGAAGATTAAATTAGTTAGATTAAATTAGTGTGTGTGCTGCTTGACCTGTTATTATGCTAACTTTGAAACTAAGGATGGAATGGATGTAGTTTACTTGATCAGTGTCATTATAACGCAATACAATTAAACAGCATTGCAACCTCCAAAATGTTGATTCATGAAGGGAGGATTTATTGCAGAAGTGTTGTATTAGACTGCATTAGACCTGTCTTGGTGTACCTAATAAACTGCCAACTGTATTTAAATAGATTTTCACTGACAAGACATTCTCAACTCTGTCTGTTGATGGAGTGCTGACTCAACCACTGCTGTTTCTGTTTACAGTAGGAGATGGATTGTTGACGCTTTCATATTTTAGTCTGAGGTTGTCGCTGGTGATATGTATGATGGGCGATGTATGCGTTGCAGAGTGCTCAGCTTAGCCAGATCGTCAACAGTCTGATGCCTCCTCTCGGCTTTTCACCGCTCTCAAAACAAGCTCAGGCCTGGAAAGACAAGAGTACTTTCCCAAGGTTAGACAAGCACATACAGTGAGAATGTGTACCACCGATATTACAATAATTTGTGCCCTTCATGAGTTAGAGGACACAGAACATTCACAAACACTACGAACCACTGAATTTCAGAAAGATTTCATTCCTGTGACGATTTGAAATAATTAGACTTTGGACTTAAAACCCTCCTATTATGCTGCGGGTCCAACTGACCCATTGTAAAGTTAAAAGAAATCTAAAATCCATAGTTAAAAGTATTTTATTGGTATGAAACCTATTCTGCTTGGCTTAATAGGTGTAATCAACATATAAAATGAAAATGGTTCATTTCACATATTTGCAACCTCCCCCTGCATGTTTATAAGATACTGTTTGGGTCAGTTAGACCCTGAACAGAAGAGGTGTCTCATGTTAATTTGTCAACATCACTTCATAAAAAGAAAAGATTTCAAAATGTAAAATAAAAAAAAAACTTTATGTAAAAATGTATTTTATATGTAGGTCTTTCCAATGTACATTAAAAAAAGTTTTAACATGCATGTTTTATGAAAAATTAGTGTATTATCCTCATTGAACCATAATCTGTGAGAGGTGAAGAACACCATTGCACTAAATAGTGATTGAAATGGTTAGTAATGGTAAAATGATCCCAGGAACATCACTGCTGTTCCTGAGAAATGAACATAACAGATGGGTTAAGGTCATATTAGTCTCTCAGGCGCAATCTTAATTGCTATTGGAAGAAAGTCATTATAGAGTAATGTAGTAACACCTGTGATTGCTATAAAATACAAAAACACATCTGAGTTAAAATACAAGAAAGAGAATCTTTTACTGATAGTTTTCTGTGGGAGAAGTTACCAAAGATGAAAGCATGTTCCCTGTCTGGAATATACTGTAACCATGTGAAACAGTTGGGTCCCCTCCATCCGGCCTGACTTGAATCGCTCCTTCATGTCTTTCCTTCCTGTTGCCTTTTTAACTCTTTCTGTGTGGTTGGCTGTAAAGATGAAAGCCACATAATAAAACAACATTCTCCTAGTTTATGCCTGGACAATAACAACCCCTGTTTATATGTTGCTCTTATTTGTGTTCATGAACAATATTGAAGACTTCATCTTAACATGAATCATATCTCTGGCATTTCGATGACCTCATCTGGTCTAATCCCTGCAGGGGTCAGAAAGGAGGTGATGTTTTTGTGCCAGGGAGCTCTAAGAGAAGGAGACTGGGGAACAGGAGGCTCTTCAAGACTGATGTGACATGTGTGTGCGCTCGAACCCGACCCTTGGTCACCTACTACAAGCCCAGACTGTTCACTTTCAACACCTATAACCCTGGCAGTCCACAGGTAGCCCACGTGCATTTTTCTCCAGTCCCTAGCCTGTCCATACAGCCATTTACAGTACAAGGAACCTAACTATGAAAGCACACGTGCACATTCTTATGATAGAGTACTCTATGAAGACGCTATGTCTGTATTTCTCATTAATTTATTTCTGTTAATTTAATTGATTCACTTATTCAGGTCCTGGTCAGGCTTCAGTGGTGGAATGCTATATCATTTAAGTAGTTCCCCAAAATTAAATAGGAATTAATGATCAAAACCACACACCTGCTTTTAATTAAACAACAGAATCTCTTGGATTTGAAAATAAACATACATGGGATTATTTTAAGGCTGATTACTAATTAACTGATTACTAACATGTTTGTCATACACACTTTATACACTAATAATATTCTAATGTTTACAATGTGTTGTGCTGTCTCCAAGAAGCCAGAAGATTTCATATTTCATATAAAATATTTTAACCTGGATTGAATAGGTTAGCACTGCTACTTGGGAACCTTGAGTCCATCTGTGTGGAATATGCAGTTTAGTCCCACATTTAGGAGAATCAGTTTAAACCCCTGATGTCACTGTAATTGAGATGGTTTTATAATCCTTAATGCTACTACTGTTACTACTACTACTTTTGGCTGTTCCCATTTGGGGTTGCCACAGCGAATCAGCTGTTCATATGTATACATTTGGCAAGCGTTTCATGCCGGATGCCCTTCCTGATAGGGACGGGCATAACGGTACTTCGATATCCCGTGGTCGATATTTTGGAGTCGATACTTTTTTAAATATCGCGATACCACTGTGCTAATACAAAACGTGCAATTTGTTTTCACTTCTGAGAGTTTTAGGTATTACATTTATGTGTGAAAACCAGCCCGGACGTGTTTTAGATGGTCTTCCATGTCACACGATTGTGGCAGGAGCCTATCAGATGTCAAATCCGAAGGCTTACTGCGCAGCCTCAGTCAAGCACTGCCTCAATCGTCACTCTGCTGCTCAGACTGAGCTCAGTCAGCAACACTGGGGTGTGACAGCATTGATGGCCGAGAAAGAAAAAGAAGCGCAGTGTGGTGCTATTTTTCACCCACGACCCAAGGTAATGTGGCGTTTCAGTCGGCTTGTAAGTATATTATTGTATATGCACTAATGTGGGCAATTTTGAGCCACCAGTCAACCTAAGCAGCATGTCTTTGGACTGTGGGAGGAAGCCGGAGTACCCGGAGAGAACCCACGCAAGCACAGGGAGAACATGCAAACTCCGCACAGAACTCCGAGCTTCCGAACCCGGAATCTTCTTGCTGTGAGGCAACAGCGCTAATGACCACGCCACCGTGCTGCCCTTTTATAATCCTTAAAGCTACTTTACTTAATTTCTTTTCAGCTGAGTGAGACCCAGTAGCAGATACCGTTTTAGACTTTTAGCAGACGAGGTCCTTCATGGCTGAGTGTTTAAAATGAGTATTCACAGTTAAAAAAAACATACTCTTTGCTAGGTGGCAGGCGGGGCAAATTTACAGACCATATTTTGAAAACACAGGGAAGAGAAGCTGGAATAACAACAGAAGCACCGTAGGCAGCAGAATGTCGGGGGGTATCTGACACACTGTCCACACTTATAGAACAGTGTGTCAGATATTACTGAATGCACCTTTAACGTAGTTCTTCCTTAGCTGATATAAAATCCTGTAAAACAGAAGTAAGTTAATTTTTTTAGGTATAAATTCAACATTTCAAAATTTCAGCATATCGGTGGATGCCTAATGCCTGAATATTTATAGAGTTTCAACATCTACTTAAACGTTATTATTCTGGACGGCTTAGAAACCAAAGCAGTTGCAGCTACTATAATAAGCAGCACCAAGCCACCACTTTTGTGATATTATCAGCTGACAAAGCCATTAACAACTGAATTTCTTTAATCAGTGTGCTCATGCAGAAGGCAGCTTTTGTTAAACCTTATGGCTCATACCCCATTGTAACACAAAGAGTGAGCCAAGTTAATACACTAGTTAATAATAAAACGCTGTGTCCCAGCTATGCTCTGTTGGCCACTTAGTGTCATGGGTTAAGTAATTTATTTTCTCTATCTTGTTTCCTCTTTCTTGTGCTTCAGGAGTCAGGGAAGTCCACCCTCTCCCCTTCTCTCTCATTGTGTTCCTGTTCATGTTGCTCCTCTTGTGATCCTGTAGTCCTATGTTCTGATCCTGACTGCAGCTCCAGTTGGGCCTTGTCCTCCAGGAACCCCAGCTCCAGACCTCACCCTGTGTTGTCCCTTTCATTTGGTAGGAGGAACTTTAATATAGCTTTGTAGCATAGTGAAAATGCTTTGTTTGATTTAAAGGTGTAGACCTTTTTCACAAAATCCAGTTATTTATTTATTTTTGTAAAAGAAATCAGTAATGTTGACTTATTGAAAGTTAAAATACACTTGACACCCGTCATTTTTGGCTCCCTGTTTGGTGAAGTGCAACACATGCTGGCCTTATCAAGCCTGTCACACACTTGATATGCCACACAGTAGCTAGGATGTGATGAATTAGAAAGTGAATATGAGACAATTGCTGCTTTTCATTTGCTTAAACTGTTGTGTTCTTTTGACCAATGTACTACTGTGTCCTCTCCACCCAGACACTCCTCTGTCCCACCACTTACACAGAGCCCTGGCCAGAGAAGAATGGTCCCAAAGGCCTTTAGTCATCAATGCTCATTCACCCACTCCAGCTCACTACAACAGATGCAGCTCCACACCACTGCACAACAGTAAGATCCTTCCCTTTCCCAGCACTGATTACATACTCTCTTTTGCTATGTGCTTTTCCTTCTTACATCCTGTGCTGCTCTGCTTTATTTTGCTCTGACACAGTAGAGCACATCAGCTGTGCCACAGAGCACCTCATTGATTCAGTATGCTTAGACGCAGCTTTTGTGCAGGGCCAACGCATGATTGTAACCTGCTGTGTTGACGTCATAGTCAACCTATGAATAATATGACAGGAAGACAAAGGCGCTATTTAAAAGACATTGTGTTATTATTCATCTAACAGATAGGAGCCTCGTTGGCTTCACTTTGTTGGAGCTGCAGTCAAGTCTCTTTCTGACGTCAGTGGTAGTTTAATGTTAATGCAAAGTCAGCACTACTGGCAGAAGCTTCACGGTAAAAACCAGCACAGCTCACTGTTGTTTTTACATTCATTCAGCTTAGGTACTCCACAAAAACACTTAGGTGCTGTGCCTAAGCCTTTCTGCGTTAATATTATATTTAATATATTGAAATAAGTTTAGTTTACATAGTTTCTAGATGATGATGTATAAATAACCATAATAAACTGACAATTTACCTTGTTAAAGGTAGACAGTTCTTCTATGTAATTGTACTGAC
The DNA here is from genome assembly GCF_001952655.1 of Monopterus albus. Classification (NCBI taxonomy): domain Eukaryota; kingdom Metazoa; phylum Chordata; class Actinopteri; order Synbranchiformes; family Synbranchidae; genus Monopterus; species Monopterus albus. Next base: position 1,399,213 of record NW_018127968.1, on the reverse strand, counting down.
TGAAAAGACACAATATCACTGTGAAGAAAACATCTCCTTCAAAGCATGATGCTGTGCCTGCTTGTTATCTCCCTGTGGGCCATCGTAATTGGTTGCTAGCATGTCAGATATCCCACTGGGTCTGTATGAGGCTTCCAACTGAGCAGTAGATGGAAATGAAATCGTTTGCCATTTCAACAATGTCAATATGTGTCCTTGTAGCTGCCACTGGTGTGCATTTCCACACCAGTGGCAGCTATGGTTTCAGGGCATTAAAGCAACCTTGCTCATATGGTTGTTAACAATGTAGATTTATTATTCAAAACAACCAGTGACTGGTTGATTTCAGAGTTTTCCCCGTTTGTCCAGGGAAAGTTGACTCTACACTTTTTTCGTGTGTGAAATACAAAGATGAGGTGGAAAATGACAAGAAATAACAGTTCACTTGAGTAAAGGAGGCAGACTGGAAATTGATGAAGACGTCAGTCACCCACTACTCTGTCGATTTCCTGTCAGCTTGAATGATGTTATTCTCTTTTGTCAGGAGCAACAGAAGAAGTAAATGTCACCTAAAATATACATGGCAACAAACCTTTTAGCACAGCTGAACATTGCTATAAAAAGTAGAGTGTAAAACAGTCAAAGCAAGCAGGAGACTGAAATATGGGCACGTGACATGGAGAATAATGACATAATAGTTGTTCAGGAGCTCTGTGTGTTCTCTGTGTATGTGTGTGTATGCATCTAGAGTTTTTGTAGTCCTGGCAAGCAGTAATGTGCTCCATAAATACTGGAACATGTAATGAACCTCTCCTTGAACCGCCACCTTATTGAGTACCCGAGTGATCCCAGGAGCTATGTTGTCGGGGGCTATATGTCCCTGGTAGGGTCTCCCAAGGCAAACAGGTCCTGGGTGACTGGTCAGACTAAGAGCGGTGCAAAAGCCCCTTATGAATAGACCAAGATCAAGTCCCGTGACGTCGCCCGGCATGGCGCAGCCGGGGCCCCACCCTGGAGCCAGGCCCGGGGTTGGGGCTCGAATGCGAGCGCCTGGTGGC
>NW_018127968.1:1397491-1397662 GCF_001952655.1 Monopterus albus | reverse complement strand
TCAAGCATAAGGGTGTCCATCAGTGCACATGGCACCAGGACACCCTAGGCTGGAGGTCGATGATCGACTTTGTGGTTGTTTCATTTGACCTCCGACCTCCGGGGCGGAGCTGTCAACTGATCACCACCTGGTGGTGAGCTGGATCCGATGGCGGGGGAGGGAGCTGGGCAG
>NW_018127968.1:1380460-1394724 GCF_001952655.1 Monopterus albus | reverse complement strand
CGGCATTCCCCCGGAGGAGCTCTCGAGAGAGGGAAGTCTGGGCATCTTTGCTTAGACTGCTGCCCCTGCGACCCGGTCCCGGATAAGCGGTAGAAAATGGATGGATGGATGGATGTAATGAATGTGAACATTTTTACATTTGGTTGGTGATTTCTGATCAGAAAGCTGAGAGGCAGTTATCTGCCAAAATGACAAGCCTAATAGTTTAGGATTTGCTTTTGTATACTTTAACCAAAGTGTAAAATGACTGAGGAAATAAAAGGGAATGTTGGCAGGAAAGGAAATTCCTGTGGTGTATAAACTCAGCTGGTGTGTGTGTGTGTGTGTGTGTGTATTGCTATAGGCCACAAAATCAAACAGCATACAAGGCATCATAAAAGAAGAGTAATGGGCCTGTCGCCTATCAGGATAGCAAGCTCTGCTCAGATTCAGCACAGGAGAGTCAATCAGATGAAGAGGAAGAGAAGACGCATCCACAGGCTGATAGAAGGTATGGTTGTTATACTGTGTATCATACTAGGTGTCCACCAAGTTAGTTTTTATCAGATAGCTGTATTAAAATCAGAGGCTTCCAATCCTAGTTTGTCACTAGTTTTGTGAAGTGTTAAGTGTTAACACAGCAATGAACAATGTTCAAAACATAAATCCTAAAATGACAGGTGTGCAGCTGTGAGTCACTATGCTAAATGAATCATTGATCAGTCACCTGAGGACAATGTGTAGTGAGCACTAAACATTGTTTAATGTGCAAAATACTGTGATGCCATGTGGGTACTGTGTGTCTAAGAGTTAGATGGAGCGTCAGAGAAGGTTTACCAGGGATATGGATCATTTTGGTTTCATTAGGATTAGTGATGGGGCTCATGTTATAAGAGATCAAGACTGAGCTGAGTTCAGGTTGAGATTGGGTATCATTATATCAAAGTAGTACATGATCAGTGGCACTTTGTGTAACAGCTACTTTATGCCATCAGATTTTAAGTTGTGTAATAGTGTTGCACTTCCAAATTTGAATGTAATGTCTCCCCACCGATTTTTCAGAAGTTTGTTTTAACACAAAAAATGTGTGAAAAGTGAAGGGGTGTGAATGGTTTCTGAAGTCACTATGTGTGAATACCTAGACGAGGAGGACATCCTATACCAGTTCTGTGACCTAGAGGACAGTTCAGATGAAGTGCTGGAGGAGAGCTACACACAGGTTCCATGCAAACAGGCCTCTCGGGTAACAAACACACATTTGCACATTTTTATTACTATACTACTTGAGCTACATGAAATACATGCTTGGATAAATGCACATACAGTATCTATCATCTGTTAGGAAATTGTAATAATGGGTCATTAGTATATTTAGCATCAGATGTTTGTGTCATACATGACCACTGAGTGTGCTTGTTAAGTTACGTAAGTGACATATGGGATGAAGGGTCACATTTCAGACCGGTGTGGTGGTTTGATGAGTTATCAATAGAGCTGTATAATTGTACACAGTAGTATTTAAACCCATAAGTAAAATCAGCTTTAAATTACAGTGGGAAGTAAAAGTCCTAACTTCACTAATACTAACTTCACCTCTCAATGATAAGTGTTACTAGGGGTCACAAGATTTAGTGTTTGACTTAAGTGAAATGTAAGAAATTATATATTTACTTCCAGCACAGTGGTGTGCACCATACACTCCATGCATCACTTGCATATGTATACAGTATATTGAATGTGAGAGAGCTGGTCAGTCTGCAGAAAACCTTTATGGTGGAAACCTGATGATGTAGAAGGACTTGAATGTGTGAATCATTGGTGTGAACTGCCACTCTGCTCTTTTCTTCATCTTGGCCACGTTCCCTTTTAGGGCTTTGTTCGCAAACGCCAGGGCGAGAGTGTGTACAACATCAACAACATTGTCATGCCCATGTCTCTGGCTAAAGTGGAAAAGCTGCAGTACAAAGACATCCTGACACCTAGGTATGGGACAAAAGTGACTTGAAAGAAATTGCAGTGTTTCTTGAAAACGAACGGTCAAACGCTTGTCAGTTTGACAGTACTTGACAATGCATATAAATGTATTTATTGATTAGGAATTGAGTTTCTTTTTTGCAGTTGGCGGGTGGTTGACACCCAGTCTTTTGTGGAGAGCGAGACAGACAGAGAGTGGGACCGTGAAGAGGAGCAGGTAGTGTCTCATTCCTGTGGACAGGAGCACTTTAATTTCACTGGTGAAGAAAATATCATCTCCACCCTTCTGTCTGTTTCATATAGGTTGAGGATCTTAGAGATAAAGTCTTTGCCCAGAGACACTCTGCTTTGGAGCAGAGGGAGAAATTGCGCTGGTCATCTTGGGGAAAGAGAAAATGCTGCAGGCGTTCTACAAGGTGGACACACAGACATTTTGCACACAGGCAAACAAATACAGCATTGAAAATTGTTGAAGTACTGTTTTATCATGTGACACCAAAATGAATTTCTTGAATTAAATGTGTCAAATGGGTTTTTCTCAAATACTGGATATGTTTGGGCAGTATTTGTCATATTTGACGCTTCTGCCAAAAGGTCACAGCAAAGACATGCATCCTGAATTCACAAAGACTGTGCAGTGCGCGGCTGCTGCAGATGTGGTTTGTTCATCTCTGTGCATGTCAGTATAACCCATGTGAAAGTGGAATGTTGTGGCATTTCTTCACTGCAGTTTCATGGGGTATGGATGTTTTTTTTTTGTTTTTTTTTCCACTCCAGGTCTGGCAGCAGGTTGTCAGGCAGTGGGGGCGGGATGTGCACGTCAGGAGAGGAGAGTTCAGTGGAATGGAGCGCCGCTCTGCTGGATACTGATGAACAGCCAGGCTCGGAGGAGCAGCTGGTAAGATCAAAAGCAACACAGCTGAAATCCAAAATTCCCCAAACAAACCTAGATTATTAGAGTATGCTGATCCAGGTGCTATAGTGGAGAACTGGCACTGAGTTGTACACAGCGGTTTTCTGTTGGCTCTCCATGTTTTGATGCTTTCAAAAGCAGTGTTGCCAGTGTGGTGGCCACAAGTCAAAGACAAAAAAATTGCAACAAACATAAATTATTAAGCAGTGAGACGCATAACATATTACATCACGCAATGTTATAAAATAAACTCCAGTGAAAAAATAACTGAAATTTTGGATAAAAAAAAGCCAGGAAAGGAAAATAAGTTGATGAAAAAAGGTGAGGTAAAATTTTTTATTTTCAACCCCTAAACATGACCGATATTTTCTGTAATGTTCAAATCAAAGATAGAGCTGTGGTGTTTGTGCTTCATCAAAGAACAGAGGAATCCAGGGGGACAGAATGAACTGCACATTAATCAGTAGCCTTTTCCCATTCTTATTTGGTGTGTTATAAAACCTAGATGATACTTGAAAGCCTACAAAGATATTCATCCCACTCTTTCTTCAGCTGATGATGCTCTGATTGCAGAGCTCTGTGCACTTCACTTTGATTGGAAGAGGACTGAGTCACTACTAAACCAGACTGTCCTAATCAACCTTCTCAACAGGGCAAATAGTCCCCTGCTTCATTGCTTTGCACTTCTTATCTTCCAGCAACCATACAAATCCCAATTAAAGCACAATCTTTGACTGATTTATTTATTTATTTTAAACAGGCATTTGAACCATGCACAGCTATGACACAGCCTTCCAAATTCAGTTAAGGGAACTGCTATGGGAATAGCAATTATCAGGATCAGAACATTATTTCAGTACCGGTATGATCTTTTAAGCAAATGTAGGGGTCACTACATATTTAATGTATTGGATAAAAGAGTTACATTCTCATCCCTGAGTCTATAGAAAGTTGTACATAAAGTACCTGCTAAACTAAGATGAGTTCTAAGATACAATAATATGCCACCTTGTAAAATATATTTGTTCAATCACATATAATCTGTCCTCCTGCAGCCTCAGACACCCTGGGAGCCACGAGTGTTTCCTTTGGATGAGGAAGAAGCCCTGCTTTCTGATCAGTTAGAAAAAATCTCATCGGGGCAGTCCGAGTCTAGTTCCTCATCCTCCACCTCAAATAACTCCCAACTCTCCCTAGCTCAGACTTCTGGTGCCACACTGCCCTCTGGTGGACAAGGCCGGGGTGTTACACCCGGTCACAGCTGAGGGAGCAGTGCCTTTTTTCATGTGAGTGGGGAAATGTATAGTAAATTTCCTGTATAATAGTATGTGCATGTGTAGTACTTACAACTGCTGTAGTGCAAGACTGTGCACAAGAGCTTTTGGGATGTAACTGTTAGATATTTCATTTGGTTAGATGTTAACAGATTTTTAAATTGTTCATTTGGCAAGACTTTAATTAAATCATATCTTTTTGTTTTTTAAAGTTAGGTCAGTATTCATACATTTATTTATAACGCAGTTTACAAATCCACCAAGACATTTTTTAATGTGTTCCTTCTATTCACAAGTCAGCTTAGTAAATGATTTTGTCAAATCATTTTAGTCATTCATTCATTCAGTCACCCATGCGTTCACTTATAGATCTAATAACTCATTTATGGGAAAAATGTTTTTTTCTATTTGCAAATGGATTCCTGATTGAATGGCACATTAGCCATTAATTAATTTATTCTGAATAATTTCTAATTTGTGAAGGTAGGTGAGTAAGAACGAATGGAAGGAGGTACTAAATTAACTTATTCATACAGTCATCAGCTCTCGGTAAAACTAAGCCAACAAATAAGAGTGTTTTTGACAGTTATGACCTTGATATGTTGTATTTGGCAATTAAATTGTTAATTGTATCGTTTATTCTCCAGATCTCCTTGTGTCTGGAGCCATGAAGAGAAAGTGTCCCCTGGCAGCCTTTACTGGGATACCTACAGTAATACTTCATATGATTATAGTAACAGCGTTTTAATCTTAATACTTCACAGCAAAAGTCTTTATTTTGTGAGTACTGCCACATGTATTTTTAACTGACTACTGTAGCTCCTGCTGCATTTTCAGGTTTTAATGAACAAGAGGTACTTAATGTAAAGAAATATATACCAGCACAATCCACTGTAGTCTCAGGTTTATGTATCGATTATAGTTGTCACATGCTATTTATTTCTACAGTTGTCTTCACAGATTGATTTTAGTGTGTGTATTCTATATATATGTAATATAAACTTTTATCTGATTTCATTGTGCTTTGTGATTTCATGTTTTTGTTGATGCTGCAGTTTAGATGTACTGTGTTTTATGAAAACAAAAGTTATATTCTGCAAACAATTTTCTTTTTAGTAATCCACAGGCGACCAGTACATGGGTCACACAGGGGCAGAAGAACATTATTGTTAAAACCGGCAGTGTGAGAAGCTGCTGATTTTAACAAACGGGTTTTATGTAAATAGTCTGAAAATATAAGGCAGCATATTATTGTCAAACCTTACATGCCATTTGAAGTAAAACATCGGACTAATCGGAAGCCCAATAGTTTTTATCTAAGTCACATGAAATATGTCTGCAACTTCTGCCCAGTGTACTTAAGATGTCAGTGATAAAAGCAAATACTGGAAGGACAAAGTAATATGAGGGCATTTCACTGATTCAGATGATTAATATTTATGGAGGTCATATCTATTTATGGCTGTAGTCCCAATGCTGCAGCTCATACTTTGATTGCACAAGCATGTCCTCCTCTTGTAACCTCCTTCACAGCTACCAGAAGGCCTAACTAGCAGATGGTGATCAAAGTTATTTGTCATTTACACATATGTGTCTCAGTGTCTTTAGACCACAAATAACTGGGCTGGAAGCACAGAATTAGAAGCTTACTCATAAAGGGGGGGTAGGATTTGGTTGTTCTTATAGACCGATGAGCTGTCCAGGGTGTACCCCACATCTTGCCCAGTGCCAGCTGGGATTGGCTCCAGCTCCGCCTCGACCCTTGTTAGGATGAGCTGTATAGATAATGGATGGATGATTCCTTCTTTAACAAGTTCCCCTCCTTGATATTATAATATAGGCTATGTACAGTTGAAAGAAAGAGTAATAACATGATCTTTCATGTCTTTAGTGAACACACCCCTTTTCTTGCGACTGTATTTCCTGGGTTTTCTAAAAGCATATGTATGGGGAAAATGACATGCAAAGTTGCCAACATACAGTGTTATATGAACAGATGCACTGTTTTCCCTTGTTTCCTTCTTTTGTTTTTGGATTAAAAAAAGAAAATGAAGCTGGCAATCACCAAGCTTAGTCCGCTCTGGCCAGTTGCTTCTCTCTTGAGGAGCTGTGACCAGTATGACACCTTCTGATCTTCCCATGAAAAGTGAGAGAGCCAGCAGCGTCGCCTGTCCAGCTCGGGTCCACCCTGATTGTGCCCAGCCACACCTGTGTGAGGCTCCAGATTTCCTTTGTTTGATCCTGATGGCAGGTAAACATAACCTGTAAAGACCACATGGGGGCCTTGTTGCTCCTTTTAGAAGCCTTGGGTTTGTGTTTCTGTGTATGTATTGTATGTATGAATGTATTTATGTATACAGTATCGCCAGTGCAGCAGTGTGCACAAACCATCCAAGGCACAAGCCACATGCTCTAAATGCTACACCCGTTTGTATTTTGGTTGTTTGTTTTTTGAACAGTTTATGCAGGATCTTTGGTATGTATTTCATAGTTTAATGTCAGCAGCTCTGAGACACTTTCACCCCAAAAACACCTTTGTTCAGATTATATTTCTTTAATTTTATTTAATTTAAATCCTAGTTTGTTTAGACACCACCTAATTTTGACAAGGGGGTGGGAGTCCAAGTAGATTCTAGCTGATATTTGTATGCCAACATCCGAGGTCTTCATTAAGTTTCATGGTCAAAAATGAGACATACTGGGTGCATTGTAACTTTTAATGGCCAGCATGAGGCCAGCACATTTTTATTATATTGTTTCACAGATTTGCAGAAAGTTGGGTCAGACAACAGACAGTCAGTTCTCCTGCTGCGACGAGCAGTAAATAAAGTTAGTTACATTTATGGAACTATTGCGTTTAGGTCCCTCCAAGATGAAGACTACAGTTTTGTCGTAATTTCTGGTAAATGGGTGGAGCACAACACCGTAAATCACCAGCTAATGCTCAGCTACAGTCTACCGGAGTGACTACTATAGTCATTACGGTACATGGAGCCCGTGGAGCCTGTCTGTGTCCGACAGACCCACAGCAGTACGGAAAGACACTTGCGCCGGACAGGTAGGAAAATATTACACTTAAAAAAAATGTTATTTTTTTTATAAAAGTATTCTAATACAAACGAATGTGTACAAATGACAATGACTCAAAACCAGCATGTGATGTTGGCGGTGAGAGACACTCTCTACACCCAACAGTGAATTGACGTCTCAGCAAGCAGTGAGGCTGAAATGATGAGGAGCCCCTCTCTGTGTGGATGGAGAGAGGATGCATTGTTCTACAGGAGAACCTGGTCTGGGTGTGATAGCCCAGCTGTGTTGTCAGCCACGTTAAATGAGCAGTGTTAAGGAATTAATACGGTATGAAATCACTGAGCAGCAGCACATCTGTCAAACGGGTAAGATGGAATCGTTGACTCAATTGCACTGTTTATTATTGGACCATTTCCACTTGAATGCTCGTTTTCTTGACGAGTTGAAAGGATGATGTCTGCATTGTGCTACATAAAGGCTTTTACCTATTGCGTTCACTGCGGGAGCTCGCCTTGCTGCGGTGGCAGTGCACGGCCATCACGCAGTTGTAATGCCCGTAACACATTGTAGAAAGCTATAACAAAAGGTTAAAGTAAGAATAAATAAGAATTCCCCCTAGAAAACTAATAATGCCTAGTGAGAGAGAATGAGAGAGGGGTGCATTACAGGTGCTGAGTCATATTGGCCCATCTCTGGTTGATCACACCAGTAAATTCTATTATGTGCATGTTTGTTATTGTCATCAGTAACATGTCAATTTATGTAAAATAATCATATTTAATGGCTGCATTCATATTGTTCATTCCATTTAAAATCCAATGTGAAAACAGGCATCATTAAGACTTGATCTCTCCACTGAACCCCTGCTTCAACAGGAAACCCAGCACAGCAGCCAAATGAGTCTCAGCTGTTACACCTCAGAGATCCTTTATCTCATACTGAACCAATATTATATAGTGAGCTCGTACATAATAGAAGTCTTTAACAGTACATGCAGGTTTCAGTCTGGCCTCAGGGACTGGTTATTGATTCCCCTCTGTCGAGTCCACTTACTACAGTGTGTGCAGATATATTTAAATGCCTGATAAGGCTGGGATGCTTGGAGTCGTAAGTGGTCAGGCAGGCAGGCTGCTTGGAGCTCCTCCTTGCTAAAAATGTGGGCTCATCTTTCAGGAGGTCCAGGGTTGCCTGCTGTAACTGTTAAGTGCAGGAACAGGGCTGTATATTGACAGTTGTTTGCCCTTTACATGCTTCTGGCCCAAATGTAAGGAAGGGCAGAGGAGAGGCTATGAGCAAACAACTGGGAGATGGAGCTTGTTGTGCTGAAACATGGAAATGTGTTGTCTGTTTTTATTTTTTTAGGTCATAATTTTTCTGCAACCCATCACAGCCCTCCTTTTATTTAAAAATAATTTGTCACACTGTATGTTTATGTGTTTACTGCTTTTTAGTGCTGAATATGAGATATTTGTGAAACTCAGTGCGACTCACAAGGTGGGCAGGTTTACTGATGTGTGTGGTAAGGCCTTAAGAGGGGACGTGGACCTCTGAGATGGGTGGTGCTGGCCATTTTGTACCTGTTCCCTTCTCATGGATAGAAGATGAGTTAGAAGCAAAAACCTCATCCTTAAAGTAATTTTGACAGCACATAATAGAAATTACAAACTGATTTAGGTAAGTAATTAGATAGTATGTGAGTGTTCGGGGAAGGAGACATCAGCTGAAAGTGTCTGTGTCAAGGTGACGTCTGGGCGGTCTGTCCCTGGCCTAATGAATTGCTGTCTGTATGGTTGATACAGTAGACGGTTGGATTAAAAGCCTGTCAGTCGGTCGGATATCGGATCGGGCAGCCAGACGATGAATCAGAGCAGTGGGTAGGTACATTAATGGTGTGGATGACTACAAATGTACACGATGGGGTTTTTGTCAATAACTTAGACATGAGGTGTTTGTCTAGCATAGCCTGGGGGTTTAGTTTAAGTTAGTGTGCTCTGTGCCTGACAATAATAAAGCCAATGGTGCAGTTAGTTTTGTCCAGGAGATATGGATTTATACATAGAACACATAAGACATATCAAGAGTTTATTCTCACAGTTTATTCTCAACAAGCCGAAGCTAAAAGACAGGATTTTAGAACAGAACATAAGGGAATACCTATTCTGCAGTCTCAAAACTGAACAAGTCCCTTGGGTTGTAGCTGGCAAGACTGAGGTAACCTGAAAGTGGAGTAGGGTCAGAGCAGCTCAGAAAGGGAGAGCAGTCCCAAAACATTCAGCGCTTATAAAACAGAACCTGAAATCCAATTGGTTATTTGAGCAGCACCCAGTGAAGGCCAGGGATTCATGGACTCTGCCTTGTAGCGGCATTTTAGACGACCAGCAGGGTAGACTTCCACAGGCCCTCATTTTGTTATGATACTATACTTACAAACTGCATTGCTGAGATATAGAAAGCAGCACAGGAAGACATAGCTTCACACAGTGAAGAGAAAGCACCTGCCCACTGCAACGAAGATCTCCTGAAAATAGATGCTGGATAGTTTGGGTTATAAATGTAACATTCATCTTTGTTTTCAGCTCACGATAAGATCATTTAGATAGTTAGGCTAACCTGGGAATTTGTTGTCCGACCATGTGTGTTGCTTTTCCTAATGCACTCTCTGTTGTGCCATAATGCTGTGTAACTGCATTCCTATCTTCCTAATTATGTCTGTGCATGAAATGTGCTAAAAAAAAGTGGTAGGATTGAATGGGCTAAGCTTAAACTGTGAGACATTCTGTTATGACCAGTGAAAGATGACTGCTACAGCGTCTTGGGTGGGAATGTAAAGGAAACATTTACTGAACTGATTATTTTCACTGAGGTTGGTACAGTCGCACGCCAGAGTGGGCAGTCCAGGCCGAGGTGCCAGCTCCGGTGCAGTAGGCAGCACTGCAGCAGGCCAGCTGCCGATCATGTGCGGTGCCCTGCACTGTAGGTCAGCTTCAACTATGCCCTGTGAGTCGGTGAGACAACCTAATCCTGATTCCTGTGAAGATACTTACTCAGCTGGTCAGCCACACAAACACCCACAAACAGGCAGTCCTCCCATGTCACAGTCATAATATGATGTAATGCTTGCTCTGGGTGTGTGTGTGTGCATGTGTCAGACAGAGAAAGTGGGAAAGGCTCTTTGTATGAAAGAAGAGAGACACTCGGCGGTGGCTTTCGCAGCAGCTTCAACACACTCAACCTCCATTTCCACCATCCAACTGCCAATGACGCTCCCTCTCTCTGTCTCCGCGGCTGAGTGATGCACTCCAGGTTTATAAATATGAGAACAGTGAGAAGATGCTTCTGGTGGAAGTCTTAGATGATACCTGTCATTGTCATGACTGAGTATTTTGTCTCTAAAACATCTAAAAGAAGTGGAAACAAAAACACAATAGTGACAAATATTTCCTTTTGTCTCTCTCTCTCTCTGTCTCTTTTCCTAAACCCAAAGATAATCAGGTTACTGTCACATAACACAACACTTCTCACATTTGAACTAGATGTTGCTTGAAACATGACGCACAGTTAACAAGATTTCATTTATTAGAAGTATTGCACAATAATTGTGTTTTGATGAACTAATTGTGTTGGCTGTAGTTGAAACTTGATCTGTGTCTGACGAGTATTCAGATATTTATTTGTGCTTTTCCATCAGCTGTGGGAACAGTGGAAGTAGTTCAAAAACAGAAGGTCAGTTTCATAGTCTATTGTGCTATATTTATACCAGCTATTATTTTTATTGTATATACTCTTTAAATGAAATTGTTAGTTTATATGCCGTTATCACTTTCAAGTCTTTCTTAGTCTTTATCATTCAGACTTAGAGCTACCAAGCGTTCTGATTCTGGACTTGAACAGCTGCTTTGACCAACAACACAATTTTCTATTTTATGCTACACATTCGTTTAAGATATTTATGTTGGACAATTTTAGACAAGCTCTGGGTCAAAACTAAAGTAAGGCAGGCCTTGAGGGAAAATACCCCATCGTCATACAGTAGTGTTTATTTGGAGATTGGCTAACCGAGGTGGAAAGGCAGCAGATGTTTAGTACAGAAATAATTCACTAAAGGTCTCAAAATCAACTCTTTTAATTCACTTGAGGACTCCTATTTAAGTATGTGATGCAACAAAACATTTGTAACATTTCTTTTGACAGTATTAAATGTTAGTTCAACAGCTATAAAATGTCTAGTGACTGCAAACTGCCTAAACTCAGCTGCTGAGGGTTACTTCTCATCTCTGAGCCTGATGTTGACCTCTCTTCTTAGGGGGAGAAAATGAAAAACAAGCTGGAATACAGGATCTACAAACAGCTAGTGTGTTTGTGATAAATGGCTTGACACTACTTTAGTCGGCTGCTTATATTTAGTTTTACAGTGGAAGGCACAGAACCAAGGATACATACAAGGCAACAATATGTCTGCCAGAGATCAGGTCAGGCCCAATTCATTATCTCCACTGCATAGACTACATGTCTAATCACATTTTACCTGTGAGAGTGAGTTAGTGCCTTTGCAATCATCTCATGTCTGTGAGATAAAACATCTCAGTGTTCCATCATCTAAGAAAATATATGCTGAAGGACTGCAGAACCACTGACTTCAGCTGCTGTGCTCGGACAGTCCTGTCAGGCAATGGGCCAAGTCTAAGCTAAGTAATTTCTATTTTTGGCTGGGGTTCAGGAGTGGTATGACTGACCTCACTTGACCTGAAATAAATGGATTTCCAAAAAGTCCACTGACAGATTTCTACCTACTGTACAGCTCTTTTTTTTTTTTGCTAGTTGGGCTTCTGTTCTTCATCTTAGTTTTTTTTCTGCTCTCAGGGACACGTGGGGTCAAGACAACTGACCTTTAGTTTATGGGAGCCTGAGATCAGTCAAGTCAGACTCACTAGAGTCTGTCCCAAAGGCCACCACTTTTCCCAGAAAATAGTTTCAGTCACAAATTCTTTGGTATTCTGTTTATTTCTTTTGTTTACATTGGAACGACACAAAAAAGCAGAGATAAAAAGTCAAATCCGATACATTCCACACAAACTCCAAATATGGACTGAACAGAATTACTGACACCCTAAACTTAATACTTGGCAGCACACCCTGTGGACAAAATATCTGAAATCACTTCCTGTAACCATCAGGGAGTTTCTTCCACCTCTCTCCTGGGGTTTTGGTCCACTCTTCTTTTGCCAACTGCTCCAGGTCTCTCAGATTTGAAGGCTTCCTTCTCCAGCTGCTGTTCTGAGATCTCTCCACTGGAGCTCTATGGGATTTAGGTCTGGACTCATTGCTGGCCACTTCAGAACTCTCCAGCTCATTGTCTGAAACCATTTCTGGTGCTTTCTGAAGTCTGCTTTGGGTCATTGTCATGACCTCTGACAGAGACCCACCCTTATGACCCTGGGCCCTACACTGTGCCCCATAATTCATTGTAGTCTTCAGATTTCATAATACGATAGACACAATCAAGACATCCAGAGCCTGAAGCAGCAAAGCAACCCCAGAACATCAGTGACCCTCCACCATGTTTGACTGTAGGGGCCGTGTTCTTTTCTTTGAAGGCTTCATTTTGTTTTCTGAAAACAGTAGAATGATGTGGACAACCAAAAAGGTCTATTTAAGCCTCATCTGTTCATAGGACAGATGAAATAAGCACGAGAAAACCAAAGAATATGTGATTGCAACAATTTTCTGGGAGAAGTGGTGAGTTGTGTGACACATATGTAGGGGTGCCAATATTTTTGGCTATGACTGTCAAACCAGACTGAAAATTAATTAGCACATATCTCATTGTTGTCATACCTTCTTCAGACCAGTCTGAAGTCTATAGGATGTCACTATTTCTAGAGAGCCATAATCTCTTCTCAACAGTACATGACAGAGCAGATAGGGAGCTGACAGAAAAACATGTGGGCTGAAAACATAGGGCTGACTCACAGTATATAACTGTTTCCTGCTGCCTCTCCTCTCCTCTCCTCCCCTCTCCTCCCCTCCCCCCCTAGAAAGTATATGTGTATTTGACTTGCATCTCTGTGTGACCTGTGATTGTTCAGTGTGTGTTGGTCTGTCCATCAATGCTCATCATTCAGTCTGTGTGTGGCTACCATGTACAGTTTTATGTACAAAAATAAACACCTTCAGTATCTCATGCAAGCACAGAGCTGAGGGCTCACAGTGGGTGGGGGGGGGTCTTTAAGGTGTGTGTGTGTGAAATTGAAAGAGATATCGTCTCAGATGTTGCTTCAGGTTGGGAATGTTGCCTCCCGTCACAGCACATTGTTCTATGGAGAAAAAGAAGCCATGTTTGAATCTATGTATACCGCTGTTGTCCATTCTGGTGATGCAGAAGATGGCACCGTGACGTATTCAGCAAGAGCAATGTTCACAATGTGCAATGGAAACAAAAACGTGTACTGGGGCCAAGTGGCCCGGACCAATGGGACAGTTCCCGGTGGCAGTGGAATGATGGCTGGTACGATATATTGATCAAACCCTGTGTGGCATCCTTGAGTTTGTGAGCAGTGCAGAGACTGGGACTCACCTGGCTCATTATCAGAGAACCAAAACCCTTGAGATGATCCAGAGATGCCATCTTCCCACCTAGTACCCATCACATTTCCACCACCCACCACCTTCTTTTCCGTACGGGTTTAAAAATGAAGCAAATATCCTCGAACCTTCTCTTAATCGTCCTCTTTTATCTTATGCTTAGGAATTCTCAATGCACTGGTAGTACTGGAGTCCTGGTAGTCAGAAGACAGACAGCAGAGTACAGCTGCCACCTCAGAGAATGTGTCACACAGGGTGCAGTAATCTATCACAGTGCTTACATAAATCTTTATTGTCTCTGTCTGGGCAAGCATCTCACATCTCTTTATCGAAATGCTGTGTCACTTCTCTGTCTTCTATCTTGCTTCTCCTAATGGCTTTTGTTGATGGAGCACAGAGGTTGATGGTGACACCCTGAGGTCTGTGACACAGACCAGATGCAGGAGACTACTGAATGACAATGTTGCAGAGGAATAAAAGCTTTTTTTTTTCTTCCTCAGCTAAATCAGAAA
>NW_018127968.1:1374325-1380425 GCF_001952655.1 Monopterus albus | reverse complement strand
GGGTACTGTGTACAGAAAAATGCAAAACCCCATGATTTTTAGGTGTAAATGCACCAAAGCTATGTCATAAAGAAAAGTGCATTTATTCACTGTTAGTGAGAGATGCATTTAGATGCCCATAAGTGTCTTGTAATTGCAGGCTGAATATTAATTTGCCAACTATTTGAGTAATTGTTATCGGAGAAGAGTTTCATGGACGTGCCTGCATTTTGAAGAGGGGAAAAAAATCACAGATTAGGACACAGTGATGGTACCAAATGTGTAAAATGGACTAAATGCTGATTCACCATTTGGGGGCAGCTGACGTCAGATTTGTTTACCATTGCCTGGCATGCTGGCTTTCCCCGTTTCCCACCCTATTGCCGTAAGTGTCACCACACGCTTTGTAGAGTGTGTGATCTGCAGTTTCAGATTTGTTGGAGATCTGTGGGAATTCAGAGCATACAGTAACAGTTTACAAGTTAGACATGAGAAGAGAACATGAATTATTCCCTCACTGTTTTGAAAAGTTGCGTTTCATCTTTCAGTAGTCATCTTTGGGGAAGCAAGTCATCTCTCTTTTCAGTTATGTAATAAATACTCATGCCTGCAGTGTGCAGACCCAGACACAGAACAAAAGCAGACACATTCACATATTCATCCACTCTGTACAAATATAAATACAATTGCTCCTTGGTAATTGATTGGTATACACTATGTGATTAGGTGATGGATCTTTCTTAGTCCCTGTGCTGTGTCAGGCTTCCTCTTGATAAAAAACAGATCCAGTTAAATAATTTCAATATGACTATTAATTCCTACAGGATGCACAAAACCCCCAACACTGCAGAAAGTTACTAATTATCCACTGTCAAGATTATCACAGTTCTATTATTGTGTGTGCTTCCTTCTCTAAAATAACCTGTGGGTTGACTCTTCGGGGTTTGGCGAAGCAGCTCTTTTCTTTCAGGCTTTAATCTTGAACCATCTGCTCTGGCCACATCTCATTTTAATCACACTCTACCTCATACAACATACTGCACCTCACGCTACCTAAATACCTGTTCAGTCAAAGCATTTAAGGTATAAGAATGTTAAGTAAATTGTATTCACAAATATGTATGCAGACATGTTAAAACAGATCTTTGAAGAAGAGTGATCATTTCACGCATTTAACACTTTTAGTAAAATATGTGAAATTAAAGACAACTGGAGCTTATCCCTTACAGGCATGTTTACTGTGTTCATTGTTAGTTTGTGATAATGAAATACGAACTAGAATTGTCTGTATTGTGCTTTATATTGAGATATGCAGTGATATACAGCTGATGCCCCCCTTTGAGACTACTGACAGAAAAAATAAACAGTAGATATTGATGACCGTTAAAAAGGCAGGTTCAGGGGAAGTTGCACAAAAAAAAGACAACTTAATCATGACATGTTGTAAGATAAACTATGTATAACCCAGTCATCCATCGTCTCCATCTGCATCTGCCAACTTTCCCCTTTATCATCTACATTAGAATAATAATGTACGATATAAACCATAGGGGTCATAAGTAAGAACGTACATAACAACCTTGTCATTGAGTCTTGCGGTCAGGTGAGGGTCAACCTTGTCACAGATCAGCACAAACAATACCACCATTAAGGGCTGCTTTATATATGATGAAGTGGTAATAAGAACCTTCCTACTGGAGGAAATTACAGGATTATGCCAGAGGAAAAGAGGACGGGATTACTTTAATGCAAGATCACACATGCACACCCTCACGGGGACCTTACGTAGACTGGCACTACTAGTCAAAACCCTGGACACACTTTCCCAATCTATTTCAATGGGAAGGTGTGTCCAATCATTTGACTGCTAGTATACAGTTATTTACCCTGACCTTAACCATAACCACTCCCTGCCCAGCCCTGACCCTGACCCTCACCTGACCCCACGACTCAATGATTTGTACTTGTAGGGGACCAGCATCTGTTCCTCACAAGGATGGCCGAGTCCTCTCAATGTGAGTGAGTAAACTGGTTCGGGTCCCTGCGGTGTAATATCACACAGACACAACTGTCATAATATATTCCCTAGCCCCTTACCCTAACACCTAACCATCAGAATACCCCAAACACTCACCCTAATACTAACACTAAATCGAATTTTAGTCTTAACCCTAAAATCAAGTCTTAAAGTTGTGAGGGCCGGCCAAAATGTCTGAACAGTGATGGCTTTGAGTGAAAATTTTTCCACACAACAATACAAAGACATGCAGACACACGTGCACTAGGAATAAAGCTTGCTGTTCTTCACTGCCTCCTGTCTGGGTGCCTTATGTCAGCAGGCATGCCTTCTCTTTGATTTGTTCACTGCAGTGTTCTGCTGTGTTTCGGCACGTGGGTTTATGCGCCTTCCTCTTGCTTTCAGCAGCAGGAGCTGGACGGATGAGACGACACATGAAGGAATCTGGGAGAAGGACGTGTTTGCACCCTGCCAGCTCTTTCACCATACAGTATATACTGGAGTCACCGCTGACAGCACACAGCCTTGAAAATGCAAGCCTGGATCAGCATCACTCTGCTCACTCTTCCTTCCCCCCTTTTCCTTCTCTGTGTATATTTCATACGCCAAGTTTGCTCAACCATTGCATCAAGCATCTCCTTTTGCTTCCATGGCAACCTGGCACTAGTAATCCAGCTGTGATATGGAGACATCGTTAATAATTATTGCCCACTGCTGGATGTTTTACATGTACACAGAGAGATGCCTGACAAGCTGACAAACATTTATTGATATGTTTATTAAAAGTATACACAGGCAGAGTTCAGTTGTTTGTCATGGTTCTACTGGAGAAACAAGATGGAAGCATGGTGGCAAATTAGTAAATGGTACTAATTATCTGAGTGTTGCAAGGCATTCCCACACTGGCTCTTTTATCAGGGTAGGGATGGGGCTTACACATTCTCTTTCCTTTATACTGTGTAGTTTTTTTTTTGCTCAGGTGCAACAACGTCTGACCATTTTGGTTTACTCTAATATTATCTGGTCATTTCTTCAGTTTCCAGGGAGCTAGAAAAAAACAAGTACAGGAATCGTTATGACTCTGTAATATAACTGAATGTTGTCGGTCGCTAAATGATCGATGAAAACATTTGAACGGTGAGACAGATGTCTGAGAAATGGAGCTGAATTATGCCAGGTGTAGATGGTGAAACCTAGTCATCGAGTGTCTCATTTGTTACCTTCTCCTACTTTCCCCTCATTTGCTCTCTCTTTTTTTTTTTTTAACCTCTCCCAGCCAACCCCAGTCCCTCCCTATGTATTTATTTAACTTTTGGCAATAATAAATGTGGTGAGGGTAAATGAAAACTAAAACAAGGTCATGCTTATTGTATTCATTTGAGTGGGTTGTGCTTTTGCTAATTGCGTTGTATCTCATGGTGCAGGGTTGAAGATACATTCTGTATTTTTGATTACTGCTTATTGATTATTTGAAGTTTTATAGAATTTGATTTATGGGCCCTAAATGTTTCTCATGCTATTTTACTTCCGTTACCTTCACTAGTGTCTGTTTGAAAGATATATTCAATCTCGGTGTGAAGTGGTGACATTTTGTATAACTTGAAGCCAAAGACTCTGTCATACAAACACACTTGGGCACACCCCATAATCACACAGTGCTTACATTGCTAGCTAGCTATGGCTAATGTCTATACAGTTGGTATGTTGACCGTTTCTGAAGAATGAAGACAGACAGCAAACACAGTCCTGTGGCCCATTTCATACAAATGACCATGAATATGCTTTGTTTCCACACATGCAGGCACCCACACACACATGCACACACACTCTTGTTGTTGTACTGAGGTTGTGTGAATCAGAAACAGAGTAGTATTTCAAATTAAACAAGCCATTCCTTAAGATTACACTTTAAAAATCAGTTCACATTTACTAATATATCTTCGTTATGAATCAGTTGCATTTTATCCACACAAATTTGGTCCAGTGGCTTTAAAAAAAATCTGGAATTCTTTTGTTCCAGAGCCCCCACTCCCTACATACTTGGTTCCATTGATCATTGGCAGCCATTTTTTCAGGGGGAAAAATCCATAACCCTCCCTCTGATATAAACCTTCACTTAGGCTGAATCAGCTAATGCTGTTATCAGTTGCCATGGAGACTGACAGAGTTAGGGTGTTGCTGTGGAAACTGAGCGGCTGCTCATTACCACCCACAGCAACCTTCTTCACTCCCTCGAGCCAACCAGCACCACACAAACACTCGCACATAAAAACACAAACACATTTCTATAAGAATGTACAAGGAACTGCTGTGGCATTTTTGTTTGCGTAACAGTGACATTGAAATTGAATTGAGATGTGGAGGAGGATGATTCACTGGTCAACATAACTGGATATATTGTATCTGTCATTCCAAATGTCACAAAGCGCAACAGCAGCAGCCTGGAAGCTGTGTATGTAGTCATAGTTTGGCTGATTTTAAGAGTGCTAGGCTATATACAGTGTATTTTTATAACCATAGATAGTGTATATAGTGGATGGATGGACTGTTTGAATCTTGTGTAATCCATTGTAACTTTTGTAAATGCTGGGCTGAATATTTAGCAGGCAATTTAGTTGCTATTCACATGATCTAGTCAGTTAAGGATTAAAGTACCACTCCTCTGTCTAACACAGACACCAGTCACTAATCAGCATGGTCATTATCAGTCCAATTAGCATGTAGCTTCTGGGCGTGGTCAGGCGGAAATGAGCTCCCTGTAGTGAGCCAGGGTGAACAATGCCCTGAAACACAAGCAGTTAAATAAAATGTAGTCATCACTGACAGTGTCTGCTTTTAAATAGCCAGTGAGAAGGCAAAAAGTTGCAGACTGTTGTCTGAACTGGATTCTGCCTTGTTTGCCTCCTGCAGTCTGAGTTCAGTCTGCTTTGCAAAATGTACATAACTGTTTACCAAAGTAGTGCAAACAGCTGCCAAGGAGGGATGCAGCTCTGCTGCGATACAGTAGGTGCATGGTCAGTGACATAGGCTGTATAATTTACAACTTATGGAGTGCTACTGTTAGCCTACCAGCTGTGTTTTTGTATGTCTCAATTTCTATCTTCAAGCAGTTTATCCTCACAAACCTGCCCACACTCTTTTCTGTCCATTCTACTTTTTGCCACCTATACAAACAAATTTTGTCTGGTAAACTCAAGTCTGATTAGCACCATTATCAAGACTATGGATCAGAATAATACTGATTAGATGGGTTATGTTACTAAGCAGTTACAGGAGTCATCCTGTTATTTTAGTATTTTTCCAACTCAGATGGGGACTACACCAAGTCTAACCTATGTTTTCTCATGAGTGCTTTACAGTATATCCATAAACTGGTCTTTTGTAATTGTTTTGTTATTAGTAATGTAATATTAAAATGAATAATTATAATACAATTAATGAAAATGAATGAACTAAAATGATAAACTAAATAATTAAAAATGATCATAATCATGGCACAAATAATATACAATACTGTTTTTCCAGTGGACCCCGCCTCTCACCCAATGTCAAACCCCCACAGCCTTTCTCAGGATAAGCAGTATAGAATATGGATAGATGGATTATGTTTACTGTAATATACTGTACAGTATTTAGGCCAGAAGGCTCTCAAATCAAATCTAATTTTATTTGTATAGTGCCAAATCACAACAAAAGTCATCTCAGGACACTTTACAAAGTAAGGTCTAGACCTTACTGTTATCAATATTATTACATAGGGAAAACCCAACAAATCCCCCTTGAGCAAGCACTTGGCGACAGTGGGGAGGAAAAACTCCCTTTAATGGAAGAAACCTCCGACAGACCCCGGCTCTTGGTGGGCGGCCTTCTGCCTCGACCGGTTGGGGTGAGTGGATAGAGGAGAGACAAAAGAAGAAAAGCAACAAGACACAACAATCAAACACTGATCAGGTCGATGTGGCTGGTGACTGCTTGTCAGAGATGTAGAGCTCCAGGGCCAGGGCAACCTGCAGAAAGGTACAGGGAGAGAGAGAGGACACACTACGGGAGAGAGGAGACACAAAGTTAATAATGTGTAATGGTGGCATATAGAAGCATAGGGAG
>NW_018127968.1:1361717-1370631 GCF_001952655.1 Monopterus albus | reverse complement strand
TGAGGTCAGAGCCAGCAAACACATCCAACAGAGGTGATCCAAAATACGTAGTCCAGAGGGAAGTCCGATATCATACACTGTGGCAGTCTGAGACAAGAGGGCAAAGCAGAAACGAATATACCAAGGTAACAGTCCGGGTCAGAAACACAAGATACAAAACCGAAGGAAAGCTGGAGAGTCAGAGCTGCGGTCTAGAACAATCTGGCAGCGCCGTTGTGGGAGGACGCTGCCTAAATAGAGGTATAAACAATAAGGAGCAGGCGAAACTAATGCGAGTGATGAAGAACGTAAAAAGACCGAAACTAAGGTGAAAACAAAAACAGGAAGCAACGTCAAAATAAAAGCTGGACCGAATCATGACACATAGCCTGTTAATAGAGAGAGGTTAATCAGATCTAGTATGGATGTGTTGATTAGGGGAAAGATGTCTTTGAGCAGCCTGGTCGGGATGGGGTCCAGGAGACATGTTGATGATTTAGATGAAGCAATTGTTGAGGTCAACTCAGAGAGATCTATAGGGGAGAAGTAGTCCAAGTATAAATTAGGTCTTACAGATGTTTCTAAAGCCATTGTAGTAGATGGCACATCTGCGAGAGCTGTGGGAGTGGTCCGACCAATTTTTTCTCTAATAGTTGTGATTTTATTTGTAAAGAAGCTCATGAAGTCATTGCTGCTGAGATCTAAGGGAATGTTAAGCTCAACAGCACTGTGGCTCTTTGTCAGCCTGGCTACAGTGCTGAAAAGAAACCTGGGGTTGTTCTTATTTTCCTCAATCAGTGATGAATAAAATGTGGTTCTGGCACTATGAAGGGCTTTCTTATATGTTATTAAACTATCTTTCCAGGCTATGAAAAACTCTTCTGACTTAGTGGAGCGCCAACTCCTTTCCATTTTTCGTGATGCCTGCTTTAGGGAGCGGAGCTGCGAGCTGTACCACGGGGCTAGCCTCCTCTGTTTCACTACCTTCTTTTTCAGAGGGGCAATGGTATCTAGTGTATTACGCAGGAAGGCTGCAGAACTATCTTATTTACAAGTACCATTATCGCTAAAGGAGGCAGAGGAATAACTGAATATGTGACACTCCGAGCAAGAGAAAGGAGGAGAGGAAGATGGGGAAGCCATTGCTCTTGATTAAGCTGCTAGCTTAGCTCGCTTCTAAACTAGCCGACCTAAAGTAGCAAGTTTAATTTGGTAGTTAGCAAGAACTTCTGCAAAACAAGTGCTTTAAGTGGTGCAAGCGTATGTTGTCACTCAAAAATTCAGATGAACCTCGAAAATAGTTTAATTCCTAAACAATCTGGAAGCATGCACAACGCAGTGCAAATACAGAAAACAGGAAATGAGTACGGTTTACCGCAGGAAACAGCAGTCCGTCAAAGGTTCCGCATCTCACAGGACATATTATTAGTTGTAGAAACCGACTTTTAGTGTTTTGCATGCTACTTATGTACACCTCTCTTTCTCTTCATTTGCCTAGCATTGGATGTATGTTAACATCAATTTGATTTGCAGCAAATCTTAACATCCTACAGGGCACATTTGTATTTTCAGGCTTTACCAGAGTAACTGATGGGGAATTCCTCCTGTCTCACTCTGTGTCAGACAGCTGTGCAGCTGAATGGCATACCTTTACCCATGTAACTGGTTCAGACATATGCGGCTGAGATAACATTGTACATTTGATTCCAAAAATAGCCACTGTAACGGCATAAAAAGGAGATCACCTTTCCAAAAACATCTACTATTGTATAATGTACTAGAGTGCACTTTGTTTCCTCCCTTTGGGACAGTGGAATCAAGTTATTTACACATCTTTTTACATAGAGAACCTGTGTTCATCAGGTAGTTGCTAAGTGTGTTTGTGTGCCATTTGGTGCTGCCCATGTAGTTTACTGTACAGTAGGGCTTTAGAGCCCTTTCACTGAAAACAGCAGTCTGCTGTGGGCCAGGCAGCTAAATAATGAGTTGAAACCATCTGTTTATGTGAGGGGAGCTGCAAATTCAGATGAGAATTCCACTCTAAGCTCTATTTTAATATTGTTTTCACACTATCATTTTATACGTGTTTGTTCTCTTTGTACATCCTTATTTTCTACCGCAAGACAAAAATGTCTCAGGGACTTTCTCCAGAACTGTCCCAAATGTCTTCTCTTTTTTAAACTGAATACATTGTAGTGAGTGTCATATTTCTGATATTTAGACATCATCCTAGGTCATTCCAGATTTGATTTACTAGACACCAGCTGAACTGCTGTGAGGGTAACTTCCTTTTAAAATGGTTTACAGTGTACTTGCTGCACTAAAGCACATTCAGCCTCTAAACGTTGGACACACCATTAACATTGGTGCTGTTTAAAAATCACGTGGCTCGTCTTGAAGAAATAACACGAAGACTGATCTTGAGGTCGTTTTTACCACATTTTTGAATTGGAGTCTACAGTGGCAGTGAAAGCTGTTTCCACCTACACTCAAACAGTGAGGGATCACTACCACAAGCTGTCCATATGCTCGGTGCATGCATACAGTATGTGTGCCTGCACTGTAGTGTGTGTGTGTGTGTTGGGGAGTGTTCATTAGCTTGCTGGTAGTATAATTGAGTGATGCTGTTTATATTGCAGCCTACGCAAACCAGTAAAGAAGCTGTGAAAATGCTTTCTCTGTGGTAAAGAGCACTGCCTTCTGAAGCGGTACAGTGTCTGTCGCCGACAGGGCAGGCGTTTTATTTGATGATGCATATGGTATCTTGTATTTCACTGTGACTGCTGAGAGACACCCTTGAAACAAAGAGAGGCAAAATGAAGTAGAGAGGCAGGGGTGACAGAGGCAATAAAAAGAGAAACAAAATTTAATTTTAGCTTGGTCATTTATTCTTTAATGCTTGTGAAACCTTTGCTATTACTTTACTCTTTTCCTATTATTTTAACGGCAAAGAAATGAAATGCATTGAACAGGAAAAGAACAGACAGAGGAAATTCAGTTCCATAATTTGAAGTAAAATAAGATTTTTTTTCCAGAGGTTCCCTCTCTTTCTCTCCTTTCCCACCCCCAATTCAATTTCTTTTTTTATCAGTTTCCATTTGCACTGTGAAATTAGGGGATATTTTGGTTGACTGTGGAGGAGACACGTGTCCAAAAGCACCATAGTGCTTTAGCTTTACAGTATTTACTGTAATGTGATTTATAATGCATTATGGTAGCTTGTAGCAATGGCCAGAGAAAGACAAGTCTTCCTTTCAGTGAGGGATTCTATTTTCCTCTCATAAAACTAATTTATATTTGCTGGTGGCCCCTTGACTGTATGTGTGTATATACACTACCGTTCAGAGGTTTGGGGTCAGCACCGTTGTTTCACCTTTATAACAATTGTGAATTCAGCCACAGGCCACACTGATGGTTCCAGATTTTGTTGTATTTTCACAGCTAGAAAATTTAAATTAACAGCAACTGCACATTAATTAAAATGCTAATTGAAACAAATTAACAAATGCTCTTCATGTTTAAACAACTGCATCATAATGACAATATTCATTTTTAACAGATCTCACCCAGCTGAAGAGTGACTGGTGTGGGTTTAGAACCAGTATGTGATCCAACCAACTGGATGGCTGTGCCTTGCTGGTTCCAACATCCCAGCGGTCCCATAGAAATACACGTGCACCCACTGCAGATTAGAGGCAAAGAACAAACAATGAGACGTAAATATGGCTGCACCTCTGGGAATATTCATGCATGAAAATCAACATGAATCACATAGATTACACACACAAATGTTCACATTAAGTCCATTTTTAAAGAAGCGACACCATAATGGAGAGACACTCCCTCCACCCACTCCAACTTACAGTTAAGTGCAAAAGTTTGCAGCCCCCTGGATTTGAAGAAGGCTATACAGAGCAGACAACTAAGCAATATGGTAGACTTGGAACAGGTATGCCATGAAGAATGGACTAAAATTACACCTGAAAGGATACAACCGCTGCTCAGAGGGTACCCAAAGAGGTTGGAGGAGGTTAGGGAGGACATGCAAAGTATTAGAGAACATTTCAAAGTAAGGGGATGCAAACCTTTGCACTCAACTGTATAATCTAAAGCATACAACTAACTTTTA
This sequence comes from Monopterus albus, assembly GCF_001952655.1. Classification (NCBI taxonomy): domain Eukaryota; kingdom Metazoa; phylum Chordata; class Actinopteri; order Synbranchiformes; family Synbranchidae; genus Monopterus; species Monopterus albus. The sequence goes on along the minus strand of NW_018127968.1, from coordinate 1,366,523 downwards.
GCTAGTGGCAGTGGGACTAGCATTTGTAGAAGTGTCAACCACAGTCATATGCAGTGAAATTTTGAATTCGATTCGACACCTGAAGAGCTGCTGATAAACTGACCGTGTCACCAGTCACATTTAAGATGAAGATTGAATTCTCTGTTCACTATCTTCAAGTGTGATAATGCATCACACCTGACAAGCCATACATTCAGTGATTCTTTTTTTTCTTTATGGATGTCCTGGAGGCTCTTTGTCTTTTGAGAGTTGCTTCATAAACACTTTCTCTCCCTTTATTTATGTCCTGATCTAAAACCAGTCCTGCTGAGACATTTTCACACTTTAATTTCCTGTCTTCTTGATGAACAGTAGGATAGAGCCAAAACAGGATTACTGGCTAACAGCATGTATTTGTTGGCGTACGTGTGAATGACATTGGCTGCCATACGTATATAAATCTAAAAACGCAAACTTGAATAATGCAGTAGTTTACTTCATAAAGTAAACCAGCAAAAGACTTAGGAAGCCTTCCACTAGCATGTATTTTTAAGGTTTACAGACGATTTCTGAAATATTGAATAGAAGGCGTTAAAAAATGTGTCAAACTTGTGAATGCATAAATCAGCTGTACAAGAACCTTTCCTCAATTAATAATCTCAAACATTTTTGATCATCTCATCCTGACAGAATATGAAAAGGCAAGATTTTAACACAACTACCAATCCCTATAGTTGTCAATACTTGATGATACAGACACAGTTATGTGTTCTCATTGATTAAAATAAATAATAATAATAATTGGGAATGAATAATTATTAACCCTCTGGCTGTTGATGTCCTCTGATCATGGTGATTAATCTGATTTCTGAATCTCATTTCAGGGATTTTGCAGATGCAAACAAACTGGATCAAGTTTTCATAACTGTCTTCATTCTGGCTTTTTTAAAATTCAGTTACCTAAATCTAATCTCATCACATCATAGTTTAATTCCACATTTCCATGAATTAAAATGTACTGAGTAGAAGATAATTTTGTCATTGTCACCTGATGTTTCTTCCAGGTTGAAAAATGCCTGTAATCAACTCAGTAATGACATAAAATCAAACCTGACGTTTGGCAGATATTGCTTTACCGGCTGATTTTAATCTCCAAGGCAACTCCTAACTTCTTTTGTCATTTCTCTCTCCCTGGGCTTTGCTACGATGATGAAATAAAGTTATTTCACAGCTGACAGATCTCGGAAAGGGCAGAATCAGTGGAAAAGGTCAATCATGTACAGCAGCGGACCTGCTCTGCTTGAAATTAGATTTTTATTCACCTAAGTGTCTCCTCACAGAATCTATATAGTGTATTTCAAGTACAATGATCTATGCATATACTACTGGGATTACATGTACATTCACTGTTAGAATAAACTTAATGTCATGAGAGTGGAATAATTTGAGGCTGCAGCCTTTTTAATGTCCTTTACATGTAGGTTTGTTTAAATCATAACCCCAGTCCAACCTAAGAAATGTTCCACAACTACTAGTTAAATATGGGCCTCTGCCAGCAGAAAGAGCAAGTAAACATTACATCCACTAATCTAGTAGTGGCCCACATTAACCAAGCAAACCATGCAGCATCTGGAGTGTAGCATTTAAGGTAGCAGCAGGTGAGACTGCTATGAATTCTTTTTTGGGGGGGATTTTGAGCTTATCACACTGCAGCTAGTTTAAATTTGACCCAGACTGAATTCAGGTACAGAGATGAAAATGCAGAAAAATAAAAACGCTGATGTTGAAGAGTTATGGTGCATGCACAGATTACTGGGAGGCAAATGACGGGCAGTAACAGACTAGCACCCTGCTGCTGCTAATGGATCCACTGGCTACTGGGTCATGCATACACAGGTCATTTTCTTTCAACCCATTACCTCCAAAATGTGTCACTATTAGGAGTCTGCTCATGACCACATAAATGGCTTACAATCTCTGTTGTCAGATCATTTCACCAACCATAAAAACAAGCTTTACTTAACTCTCACCTGGATCACACCATGACTGCAGACCCAGTGTCACTGGGGTATATCTACTGTATATTCTCTTTGCTGGCAAAATGTTCAAAGGTAGGTTTTCTGACCAAGTTGATTTAATCATGAGACATGTCATTTCTTTGTCAATAACAGCAAGGCAGATGGGAAGCTGAGCTGGACCTGCTGGGGTCTCTGATGAGGTGTAAGCACCCAAAGGGAACTGTAAAGGGCAATGCACTGTAGATAACAGGAGAAACTGCCACACATGTACTGTCAGGTGTATGGTTGTTTGCTGTAAGCTCTTTTGGCTCGTGAAGAGCTTCAGGCGTTGGACCGGTTTCTGTTACCCATAGTGTGTATTCAGCAAGACACTGCATTTACAAGCTTTTATACTAATGATTTTTCAAACATAGCCTGTGGAAATAAGGCTACATTTGGAAATAAGTGCCTTGCTGGAGCCACTTCCCATTGAAAAAGTTGAGTGATGCAAGTCTCTCTACTAGTGCTACTCTACTAGTGTTTGATAGAAGCTCAGACAGACGCAGTGTGATAATGGTGCAAAGCCTTTGGAACTGTTTTCTTCCTGAATAGCTGTCTGTTGTCTTCACTTTGAATAGAAGTGATATTAATCTGATGAAGCTGTGAAACAAGCACTGAATAAATGACTGGCAGACTTTGTTACTTACAGATAATTTTTCAGTTCAATTCAGTTTTGTTTGTATACAACAATGATCTCAGGGCAATTTACATAGTAAAGTCTAGATCTTACAGTATTATAGGGAAAGCCCAGCAAATCCCCCTTGAGCAAGCACTTGGCGACAGTGGAGAAGAAAACCTCCCTTTAATGGAAAAATCCTCCGACAGACCCCGGCTCTTGGTCGGTGGCTTTCTGCCTCGACCGGTTGGGGTGAGTGGATATAGGAGAGACAAAAGAAAGAAAAGCATCAGGACACAACAAACAAACACTGATCAGGTTGATGTGGCTGGTGACTGCTCATCAGAAACATACAGTACAGCTCCAGAGCCAGGGAGAATCATGTCAGAATACTGACTTTTAATTAGATAAGGGACTGAGTTATTTAGTCTGCTGTAGTTGAAATAGAAGACAAATCAATATGTTTCTGAGTATGGGGTGTGTGCCTGTGGGTTTGGAGGATGGGCTGTTTGAGGGCTTGTCAAAATTATGACGGTGAACTGGGCACAGGTACTGTAAACACCTTCAGGAGCGACTTTTGCTGCTACTTTATGAAGTTTTTTATCTAGCAGTCTTACTATAAGTACGATTTGTGGTTTCACCCTCTTTTGCATCTTTTGTCTGCTACGTTGTGCAGCAGCTGCTCAGGGATTCACAAGTCAAAGCAGAGACTTCCGACTCTTGTAGAATCACACCTTCAGCTTGTTTAGTCAAAGCTAATGAAAAAAAGTGTCGGGAGGTAGAGAGGCTGCAACCGATTGTTGAAGCTTTAGGAGGAGAAATATGGATTCTACCTTCTGTCCTGGAAGAGTAGACAAAGCTTTGTACCATTGCAGAGTTACCTCGGGATATTCCTTATGGAGGTGCATGAAAACTCTTCAGCCGTTCAGTCCATGTGCACTCAGTGCCAAGAATATGAGCTTTTGTTCTATGTTTAGCCCTTGTCTGCTCACCTTGTTTCCACTGTGATCCTGGGAACTGATATATGCATAGATGAACTGTTAAATAATGAGGAAAAATTCAATTTGCTGTCCAGAATGATCATAGGAAGGGACTGCTTATTGAAAATCCAAAAGTATTTGACATGATTTATTGCATGTCATAGATCTGTGCCATTCACGTGAACTCATTACCCTCTCTCTAAGATACCCACAGTGTCTACGTGTATCAGTACGCTCAGACTAAAGCCAGTTGGAGTGTGACAGCTCCTGTGTGTGACTGTGTATCTGATAAATGGAGCTGCATGGTGTGTGTGTGTGTGTGTGGTGGGGGGATACAGTACATCTGAGTCTTTGTGGATTCTGTCGTATGAGCGTTGTACATGTGGCTATAACAAGCACATACACACATCAATACAATCTCCTTTTCTGCCTGTCGCTTTATCTTTTTCTCTTCTGTCTATTCTGCTATTCCCAGCTGAGGGATGGCAGGGGGCCTCCTTTAGATCCACAGTTGATTGGAAAACGCTCTCAGTCATACTCCACCACCTCAGCCACTTATTACTACTTTCTCACCTCTGCCTCCTCCATTATATTGTAGGAACAGATGGATGAGAATGGGTAGAGTGTGTTTGTTATACCCAGTGTACCGGCAGCCAAATCTAATCTCTCTCTCCCTACTGTTCTTTCCCCTTATTCTCTCTCCCCCTTTTCAGGTCTCGAATGTTGTCCTTTCCTCTGAGCCTCAGACACCATCCCATCAAGCCAGGTGAGTCTCACAGTCTCTTCCTCTCTTTCTTTGTTTTTGTCAGCCTTGTTTCCTCCCCCCATTTGTCCCTCTCTCTCCCTCTCTCTGTCTCCCTCTCTTTCTCTGTCTCTTTCTCTTGGCTGCATATGTTCTGCTGCAAAGATGCTGCGTCACTATGGCAGTTTTCATACAGGGTGAACAGCCACAGCTGTAATTTCAGAATCGAAATCAAATGCAAGACTCTTTCGTCCCATCTGTTTTTCCTTTTACCTCTGTCACCTTGTCACTTTCACTGATGTGCTTTTTGAGTATTGTAATGAAGAATCCAAGGCCCCAGCTTATAGAATAATATCCATTTCTTTCTCATATTTGTTCTGTTGTTTATATTGATTGTAGATGTGTTAAAATAACAGGGTATGTTAGTGGCTT